>NC_141029.1:55495000-55710000 GCF_052040795.2 Danio rerio | reverse complement strand
GTGGAAGGGTGAAAAAAAACCCGGTGAAAAGAAATCCTCGACAATGAGCACAGAAGAAGTGCACAATGCTAACAGTTTTCCAAATACCACTGATTGCTTTAACCACAATGAGGGAAAGCAGGCGCTTTTTGCTGAGCTCCACTTCAACAAACAACAGGCGCACAAAGGCCTCCCAACTCATGTTTTGTTCCCAGACAAAACCTCCTCGACTGTCTAAATGCTCCTACTGAAGGGAGACAAAGTTCTTTCAGTTAGTGCCCCCTTTTTTCCTCCGAGTAAAGCGAAGGGAGAAAAGAGAGGGGGGAAAAAAAGGAAAACGGTCACTGGGCTTGTAATGTGCGCTCTTTTGTGGAGCTGACGACCTTTTCAGACGTTTCCCTGTGCAAACTGTAGGCCGAGACCCAAAGCTTTTCCTAACATTGTCTGGGAGAAAAACCCACTGTTCAAAAATCTAATTGTGCGTCAGGATACCTGACAAAATATGCAGAGTTTTGGATTTGATTTCAGTCCGTGCTTCTGCTTACATCTAAATGATATTTTGAGGTGCATTCAAAATGCAGCAAGAACCGACCTGTGTGCTTTAGCTCGCTCCGTTCATAAAGGTCAGGAAAGTTATTTTGAAATGTATTTAAAATTCTGATTTAATCATTTAATGTAAAATGTAAGGGTTGCATTCAAATACGAAACATTGCTTTTATTATATAACACGTATATTAATCTATAATACAAATATATATATACATAAGATTATTAATTATACATAAAGCAATGTTCCTAATTTGAATGCAACCATCAGATTTTACATTAAACTTTTTAAATCCACTTCAAATGTACAATGTTAATATATATATATATATATATATATATATATATATATATATATATATATATATATATATATATATATGTGTGTGTGTGTTTGTGTGTGTGTGTGTGTGTGTGTGTGTGTGTGTATGTGTATATATGAGTTCAGATGCATAAACCTCTAAGTGCCATCTGAAATTTACTTTTGAAATTGGCTTTTTTTTTCAGAGACTTCCATTTTTTTTAATTAATTTTACATTAAAGTCAATGAAAATAACATAATAATTGACATAAAAAGGATATTATCTTTATACATAGTAGGCTGAGAAAAATGCTAATGTTAGGAGAAAAATTATACATTTGAAGTGGATCAAAACCTTCCATCAAAGTTGTCCTAAAAATATTAAAATAATAGAGCAGAACTCATCCTTGTCTTATAGGACAATTTGGAAAACATTTTTGATCCCCTTCAAATGTTAACTACTATATATATTTGTATATTCTGAGTTATATATTGTATTATATTATATTATTATAGCTTTATTATATGTTATGTATCTGTGTAATATAATTTCAGATTTTTTGTAACCTAAATTTGGGTCAAATGTGTACAAACTCAACATGGGGCACAATTTTATATGCATTTTAAATGACATTTTATACTCCAACACCTCAGTTGGGTTTTTCCGTTTATATTATAATTATGAATATTATATATTTGACTCAACGTTGGGTTGCAACAACCAAGCATTTTAGTGGTGTTCTGTTAGTAATGGTCTTAAAGTCTTAAAATAAACCTGCTGAAAACCTGTGAAGGAATTAGTTTCCTTACCAGTTTTTTTTTACAAATTTAAGTGCATTCAGCTTAAAACAATTAAGTTGTTAAAACTCAAGAATTGTTTCGTTTTTTTTTGTGCTAATTTTAAATAAGTAGTTTCAACAAACAGTCCATTTATATTATAATTATAAATATTATATATTTGGTCTTTTAGTATTGTTCTTAAAGTCTTAAATTTAACTTAGTGAAACCTGCTGAAACCCTGTTAATAAATTAAGTTAGCTTACTAGTTTTTGCAAATTTAAGTGCATTGAGCTGAAAACAATTGTTGTTAAACTCGAGTAGTTTGAAAAAACTGTCCATTTATATTATAATTATAAATATGGTATATTTGACAACAACCTAGTGTGTATTTTGCACCATGCAAAAAATTAAAGATCAGAGCATGCATGAAATAAATCTTAAATAAAGCACTAATTTTTATATCACGTTTTGCAGTGAAGTTAGTATATTTGATTGCTAAAAAAATGTAATCATATCCATTTCAATGCATGTGCAATTTTTTTGCAAGTTGCATTGGGATGCAAATCATTCAAACATACCGTATAGTTTGTGAAAATTTGCTATAACCACAGACATCTATTTAAGAGCCAATGCATAAAAGCTCGATCTCGAGCTCAAACGGGCTGTCCTGTAAATAACGCACACACCAGGCCGTGATTTGTTGATTCATAACAGGTGAAGAAGGTCATTTCTCCAAAGCGGAGCAGGAAGTTCCGTGGAGAGCTGCGATCGCGCGGTTACAATGGAGAATACAGCCCAGTCAAAAGATTCAATTAAGCGTGGCGGAGGTAATTATCCCTGGACAGTCCAAATTAGTTTTGCATAATTGGTCTGAGCCGTTTGAATTAACTTCTTAATGTAATCTAAGAGGACAGTTTACATTAGGACAGACCCGACGTGAAGAATACCCTAAGGAAGATCATTTCTGATGTGCGTCAGATGTTTAGTTAATTTTAAAATAGCTGTTTATAAAATAGTATTTTAGGATTTCTCTAATTGGGCCTTGCTTTAAAAAGAAAGGACTGTGCGGAGGCATATAATAGGTTTCGTTTTTCCTCAAAGTAAACTCCTAAGCTTTATCTTCCTTCCTATTCATGATTTGAGTTGTGATAAATCAGGATTTTGGCTCTTGATTACAAAGACTTGCTTGAGATTTCTGAGTAATTCTATTCAAAGCCCGAACAAAAGCGTCCTTTAGAGGATACTTTACACTTCACCTGCTCCGACCAAGTAAAGGCATTCAAGATACAAATCTTGTTCGCCATTCATCAAGAACTACAGAGCAATTTCCTTTTTTTCCGCATACGCTTTATTATATCCCCCTTGTTCAAACGAACGATAGGCATTTTAAGTACATATAAGTGGAATTATGCAAAACATATAACATACATTTTCACTTCGAGTTAGTAAAAAACGGACTGACTTTCTTAAATGAACGCGTCTGACAGTCGTCTGTGATGTGGAGAGTGATTATGCCGACCAGCACCCTTGGAAAATTTCCGAAACTTGGGCATGATGATCATTATTTCTGGTGTTTCTTTTCAATAAATTACATGTATAAGTGCTCGTGGTCTCTCCCTTTGTGCAAATATCAAAGAACACGGCGTGTCCCACGATCAACAAATAGGATTTTCACCGACTGAACAATAAATATTACACACATCCATGGAATAGTTTTCCAGAACTCATAATATACACCCGATTTGTAATCCAGCAGCTCCGACTTTTATAGAGAGCACTATACCAGTTGAATAAAACTGTACACATTTATACACCCACATGATTTGATTAGAAAAGAAACTGCGCGGGATTCCTTAAAACTGATTTTCTGATTAATCGTTTCCTTTTATCTTCAATAAAGTCACCACGCTGACAGCATTGACCGATCTTCTCTGCAACAGCGGCGCGTATTAGGCTGAGCTAGTTACAGAGTCAACAGGTTAATAATCAGACGCTTCTCCTTGGATTATTCACATTGACAAGGGCAGACTGGATCCGTTCAGCACACTGATATCCGGAAAGTCAGAGCTTTTACCTTTACATCAAGGCATTATAATCATGATACAAACACATGTGATGTCTGATATGACGATCGTGGTCATCACATGTTCAGGTTCGTGCATGCTCCACGTGTATTGCATGTAGTCTTTTCTTTCTGCTCACATTAAAAACTTTTCTCGCTTTAGAGTCTCATAACGCCGCCGCGTACGCGGGATACGGTTCAAGTTGTGGTTTTCCCATTCCGGGTAGTAAAATGTATGCAAGGGGCGGCTGGAGCCCCGCTGACGGCCAGGCTGCGCAGTTACACGGGATCATGTACCCGGGGTTACCCGGTGAAGGATGCGAGTGCGTGTGTGTGTGCGCTCCGCCGCCGACTGCGCCCGAAAACGCGGTCGCCGCTGTTGGGTAACCCAATGGTGAGGCGTAGGAGAAAGACGGTGGCGAAAGTTCGGTCATTTTTGAGCCAAGATCAAAAAAGGAGTACGGGTTTGCGGACATTGAGGGGTTGAAGAACACCCTGGCCGCCGCTGCGGCCGCCGCCGCCGCTGCCTTGTCCGGGTTGCTCATTAGAGACTCGGTGAGCGCTCCGGCTGGTAAGCCGCCCACCTTCAGCGCCTCGTGCTCTCCCAAATTATACGCCACCGGGAACGCGAATTTGTCCTTCTTCATTAAAGTCTTGGGCTTCCTCCGGGGTCTGTATTTGTAGTCGGGGTGCTCCTTCATGTGCATCGCCCGCAGGCGCTTGGCTTCGTCAATGAACGGCCTCTTTTCAGACTCCGTCAGAAGTTTCCACTCCGCTCCGAGGCGCTTGCTGATTTCGGAATTGTGCATTTTCGGGTTCTCCTGGGCCATTTTCCGCCGCTGCGCTCGGGACCAGACCATGAACGCGTTCATAGGACGCTTAACGTGATCCATGGGCTTGGACATGACGCGTTCACCTGCTTCAGGTAGAAATCCACTGACAGGGCTGTCACTTACCCAAAGTATAGATTTATTTATTTATTGTTTTGATGAAGTTGCGTGATTTATATATAGCTAGGCTATATATTTAAAAACAACAGAAGTCTCCAGGTTTACTTCACGCTCTTCATTCCGACGCGCAGAACAAGTCCAAGTCAAGCGTAATTTAACTTTCGCGAAAGCAAAGTTCTCAGACGCATCCTTGGTAAATCCTGGAAAAATAGTGGCTGTCAGACGAAATGAAGAAAAAGCTGTGTGTTCCCGCTCAGCTGTGCTCGCTGTGTGTTTTCCTCTTCACCATGGCGAAGCAGCCGTCGCTGATAACTTAAATCGAGTGATTGTCGGTCGAGAGCTGCAACATGTGAAGTAAGGAGCGCGCTGGCAGGTAGTGAAAGGGCCCTCGGCGCATGCGCTCTGCATCTGTCAGACCTCGGGCGCTCCAAAATCCCACCCAGCGCGCGGACGAGAGAGAAATGATAAACTCACTTTGCTCAGAGTGAAAAGCAACCCAACATCATGTGTGAGCGTCCAGGACGCAGCGTGTGAATGCGCTTTAATAATAGCCCACTCAACGCTCGAGTGCGCAAATTATCCACAATGGCTTTAAACTTTAAAATAAATCTGGAGATCAAATCTGATGAGGTTTATTCTAGAATAGTTTTAAACAAAACACTTTAATTATTTAGCCTATATATATATATATATACATTTATAGAAATCAAATAGCTGGATTTAAAAGAATATAGAATTATTTAATTTTCATAATTTGTCAATATTTCATTTAATAATTATCGACTGAAAAGTGGGACTGTTGCTATGGTTACCTTCTCAGGTAAGCGCGATTTCTGGTTTCCGAGGGAAATACGCAATTTGACTAATTTGGCTTTAAAGTTCTGTGTTGTAAAAGTTAAATATTGCAATAAATTGAACCGATTTATCCTAATAAATAACTTAGATAATACAAAAAAACGCGAAATGTGTTTTATTTAATAAACAAGAGGAAAAGAGTTCAATTTTAATGCAAAGCATCACTAAAACGCCATCCGAGTGGCTGAATTGATTAAAAGCAAAGTCTTTAATTTATCTGCGCATTTCCACTGAAGCACGTGCGCGTTTATGAGTCAGATAAAGCACGAGGTGTTTATCACAGCGCGGAACTTTCTCTGGGCTTTTCTCTCTCTCTCCGACTTCAAAGCTTTTTCCGAAGGCAGCGCATCGTGACCCGAAAATTGGGTTGAGGAATATTTCCAATGCAATTACAGATATCTGAGAGAGTCCTTGTGTAAATTGTATGTTTAAGTGGATTCTGCCCGCACCTCCTCTGTTGTTCCCCATTATTAAAACGACAGCTTTTAACAAGTGGGAGAAATCATTTAATTGCAAAAGGTCTTCTTTTGGATTTAAACCTGTTGTCAGACATTTCCCCCTTACCACATTATTATTTACTTGCATGCAATGCGATTTCTACACAATCAAACGCAACGCATCTAATTCATTTGAAGAGGTCTGCACATCCCGAGATGATTAATAATCATACATGTAAAAGAGATGCCGATAAGAGAAGCTGCACGCAGGTTTATCGTGAAGAAAGTCATCTGTGTATTGAAAGACAAGCAGCGCTAAATGCCGAGCAGCTCCACGAGTGCTTGAAATCTATTGTGTGCCATAAGCCTGGTTTCCTCTCCATTATTCGGCCAAACGTGCCTTCTGAAATTTAATTACGCCTATCGAATGAGATTAATGTTGTACTATTATGGCGTCCTGCCCTCGGCCTTAATATGCATGTCTTTTGTTCAGCCGAAAGTCCGGCGGGCTGCAGTCAAGATGAGCTGGTGATGATGATGAGTGTTAGAAGATGACTGACAGCTGTCTTTAAGGCTTTGTGGTCAGATTTCATCTCAGAATATGATGAAATATCTTGCATGTACTGAAATCGGAAAAATAAAGCATTGCTAAATAAACGCATGCAGAAAATCTCTAAATAAACGCATATTTTTTCTTGCTGCTCGTTGAAACTATTTAAACTGAGCTGAAACACAATTCTTGAGATTTATTTATTTATTTTTTATTTTTGGAAGGCGTGGGACAACTTAACTGTTTTATCTTCAATCCACTTAATTACTTAATCCATGGGTTGTGACAACATGAATGAATTGTGTGGAGTCCTGCATTTTATTTAGTTTATATACCACATTTATTTATTTATTTTTAAGCCTTTATATCCCAGAAGTTTCATTGAAATGTAAAATCTCAGTAACACTTTATTTTAAGGTACAGTTCTTGCTATTAACCAGAAGTTTCGCTCAATACAAATGTTCTGCTTATTAGGTAGTAGATGGGTTAGGGATGTGCAGTAAGGTCATACATATGAGTCAATAACTTATGTAATAAACCAGCTATATTTGTTGGTTATTATATTGGTTCTATTAGTTATATACAGTTATATAGGCTGTGGGAATTGGTACTTTAACTAAAGTGTTACCTGAATATCTTGCCAATATATCAGCTATAAGAGATCATTTTTAAAAACAACAATATATAGTTAAATGTATACTCTTAATAAAACAATCACAAGCCTACTGTCTCACTGTCCTTATAACACATTTATATTTTCTTTATTTTCTTTATTTTTTTAAATTAAAACATAAAGGACATTTGCATATATGAATAAAATATGAATAAAAATGTATTTTAAAAATCATGCTGTGCGATAAAACATTAGAGTATTATTATGGTCACGCTTTATATTAATGTGCAACTCTCACCATTAAGACTTGTAGCTTAAATTATTAATTAGCTTCTTATTAATTGGTATAAAGGTAGTAGTTGGGTTTAGGTATTGGGTAGGATTAGGGATGTAGAATAAGAACATACTTTATGAATACTAATAAACCGTCAGTACCTTATTAAAAGGCAAGTAATAAGCCAGTTATATTGGTTATTGTAATAGTATTGTACTATAATACAGATTACATTATACTAATATAGTTTAATAGTTATATACAGAAGATCGTGGGAAATGGTACTTTAACTAAAGTGTTACCAGAATATCTTCCCAATGAATCAGCCATACTGTAAGATCATTTTTAAAAACAACAATATACTTGAACATATACTCTCAATAAAAACAACCACAAGCCTACTTTTACACTCTCTTTATAACGCATTCAAATTCCCTTTATTTATTTTTAATTAAAACATGAAGGACATTTGCATGTGGGAATGAAAATGTATTAAATAAAATCATGCTGTGCGATAAAACATATGGTCACGCTTTATTTTAATGTGCAATTCTCACCATTAACTAAGACTTGTTGTTCAAATGATTAATTAGCTTCTTAATTATTGTTATTAAGGTAGTAGTTGTGTTTATGTATTGGGTAGGATTAGGGCTGCATAATATTAGCATGTTTTATAAATACTAATAAAGAGTTAATACATTAATAATAAGCAAGTTATTAGTGGAATTTTGTAAACTACAGTGTTAAAGTTTATTATTATTATTAATTTTATTACACTGTTTGCAATGCACTTTGTGTCTGAATGCATAAATATACTGATATAACACATATTAGATATTAATCTAAACTAGATTTTTAAGCATCTTTAATTTTTAATGCATCTTTATTTGTCATGCATCATCATCATCACAAGACAAGCTTATGATTTTTTTAAAAACACTATCAATTTCTTGTAGCTTTTATATATTAGCATTATTAATGAATGCTAATATATAATAGTAATATAAATTTATATTACAAATTAAATTATATATACAATAAACAATATAATATATGAACAAAAATAATTCATTCATTCATTCATTTTCTTGTCGGCTTAGTCCCTTTATTAATCCGGGGTGGCCACAGCGGAATGAACCGCCAACTTGAACCTGCCCTTCCAGCTGCAACCCATCTCTGGGAAACATCCACACACATTCACACACACACTCATACAAATTAGCCTACCCAATTCACCTGTACCGCATGTCATTGGGCTGTGGGGGAAACTGGAGCACCCGGGGGAAACCCACGCAAACGCAGGGAGAACATGCAGACTCCACACAGAAATGCAGAGGATCGACCCAGCGACCTTCTTGCTGTGAGGTGACTGCACTACCTACTGCGCCACTACATCGCCATAAAATTAATTCTATATAATTATGAATAAAAAGATAATTAACAATAATAACTGCTTTTTTGACCTTGATTTTATGTCTTTGCATGACCTTAATATGAACTTGACGTTAGCGTGCATTCAGCAAAGGAAGCGCTACACAAACTGCTCTCTTGGCTGTTTCTTTGTAGAGCTTCTGCACTGTTCCTATCATGTCATCTGTTTTGGTGACACAGGATTGCACTAGACCCCTTCAAACTCAAAGTGGGGCGTGTCGATGCTTTCTGACTGATGAAAGAGAGCTCATTAGCAGAATATAACTCTCTCTTATCAGATGCTCGATCATTTACTCCCTTCCTCCAAGACAAAGTTTGAGATCTTTAACTGCATGAATGCCTAAATGAGCCAACAGACCCACTTCAAGCACACAGAGCATCTGATCAGACCGTTTCTTTTGTATTATCATCATTGTGGGCTCCTTGGTTTATTTTAATGTGCATGTTGTTAATTCTTCCCCTCTAAATTTAGGATCTGTGATTTGCGTGACGTTTACGTAAAGTACGTAAAAGACATAGTGCAATGCCTACATTATAGACACTTTTAGCGTAACTGCGTATTCACTAAGTAAGCCGGCAGCACGTCAGTCAGACAGCGTGCGCTTGCTCGGAGACCGCATTATGTACAAGAGAAAGTAGTTGACAAAAAACTACCTCAAATACACTGACAAGTGTATGTGGTCAAATCTTATTCAATAAATGGTCAAACTGAATATGATGACTCCGACTCTCTGACAAGAGTACTGCAGCGGTTAATAACGATTCACTAGCATTCAGTGGGAAAACCCCAATAGTGCACTTGTAATGTAAAAGTCTGCTGAAGCAGAGCCTGGTTTTTATATATTGTGACATTTTAGTTGTATATTTTATTTTGTTTTACACAATTCTAAAAAAAATATTAGAACACATGCATCATCATTAGATTTTTTCTTTGTATTTGCACTGCATTTATTTATATTTTTGCATTGCATTGCATGTGTTTTATCTACTTATTTGAATTACACATTACATTGTGGATTTCAAATTCTGCTTCTACTGAAGAAAACGTCAGTAAGTTTTACTGGTGTTTAATAAAAAATAATAATATATTCAAATACATATTGCAATGCATCAATGCATTTCATCTATTTTTGCATTGCACATTTGTATTTTGGATTGTGTTTTAGACATACACACACCGGCCACTTTATTAGGTACACCTGTCCAACTGCTAGTTAAGGCAAATTTCTAATCAGCCAATCACATGGCTGCAACTCAATGCATTTAGGCATGCAGACACGGTCAAGCCCATCTGCTGCAGTTCAAAGCGAGCATCAGAATGGGGAAGAAAGGGGATTTAAGTGACTTTGAACGTGGCATGGTTGTTGGTGCCAGATGGGCTGGTCTGAGTATTTCAGAAACTGCTGATCTACTGCAATTGCTACTGGTGGGTGCAAATGCCTTGTTAATGCCAGAGCTCAGAGAAGAATAGCCAGACTGGTTCGAGCTAATATAAAGGCAACATTAACTCAAATAAGCACTCGTTACATCTCTGAACACACAACACGTCCAACCTTGAAGCAGATGGGCTAAAGCAGCAAAAGACCACACCGGGTGCCGCTCCTGTCAGCTAAGAACAGGAAACTGAGGCTACAATTCACACAGGCTCACCAAAACTGGACAATAGAAGATTGGAGAAACGTTGCCTGCTCTGATGAGTCTCCATTTCTGCTGACACATTCAGATTGTCGGGTCAGAATTTGGCCTCAACAACATGAAAGCATGGATCCATCCTGCCTTGTATCAATGGTTCAGGCTGGTGGTGGTGGTGTAATGGTGTGAGGGATATATTCTTGGCACACTTTGGTCTCATTAGTAACAAGTGAGCATCGTGTCAACGCCACAGCCTACCTGAGTATTGTTGCTGACCATGTCCATCCCTTTATGACCACAGTGTTCCAGCAAGATAACGCATCATGTCATAAAGCGTGAATCATCTCAGACTGCTTTCTTGAACTTGACAATGAGTTCACTGTACTCAAATGGCCTCCACAGTCACCATAGCTCAATCCAATAGAGCACCTTTGGTATGTGGTGGGTTCACATCATGGATGACGACAAATCTGCAGCAACTGTGTGATGCTATCATGTCAATATGGAGCAAAATCTCTGAGGAATATTATCAGTAGCTTGTTGAATCTATGCCACGAAGGATTAAGGCAGTTCTGAATGCAAAGGGAGTCCAAACTGGTACTACTAAGGTGTACCTAATAAAGTGGCCGCTTCAATGCATTCGTAAAATGGATTAAAAACAGATGTTTTGTATCATGCATTGCATTTTAGGATAAAGGAAAAAGTCTTTAAATGTTAAAACAAACTGAATTAAACTTGTACGTTCACCGTTTTCTTCAGATTTTGAGTAGTTTGAGGATTAAAGAAACACCTAAAAAGTCAACTGGACTTGATGTCTAATTCCACTCAGTGTCTACTTCAGATTAACAGTGGATCAAGAACACCAGTCAAGATTTAATTAGTGACTGTTTCTCTGTTATTAAGTTCTCCTCAAATATTATACCCATGCGTTTTAAAAATGATCCAGAAGTCGGCACGTTTACCAGCCCACACATTTCATAATCACGTGCTTGAAAAGATTTATAATAAACCAAACACTGTAAAATAGCCCCCGGGCGAGATCTGTCAGTTTCTGTCGCCGCTGCTTTTGATAACCTCCTGTTTGTGTCCTAATCTGTCACTTCATGTGGATCCAAATATCTAGCGCTGAATAAATATATATGAGCAATTCCAGCGTTATGGGTGTGATATTTGCAGTGAAAACTTGAAACATAAATTCAGAGAATATGTTAACATGTTTATTTGGTCCCACTTTAGGTGGCCTTAGCTAATATGCACTGACACTGAAATTAATAATCCATTACGATGTACTTGCTGTGTAACTGCATGTTTTTACTTTGTGCTTAGGCTTGGTTAAATACCTGCATGTAATTACGTTTGTGGCTCTTTGGTTAGCACTGTCGCCTTACAGCAAGAGGGTTGCTGGTTCGAGTCCTGGGCCAGTTGGAATTCCTGTGTAGAGTTTGCATGTTCTCCTGTGTTGGCATGGGTTTCCTCCCAGTGCTCCGGTTTCCAGAGACATTTGGTATGGGTGAATTGGGTGAGCTAAATTGGCTAAAGTGTATGTGTATGAATAATTGGGTATGGGTGTTTCCTAGTGCTGGGTTGCAGCTAGAAGGGGATCAGCAAGAGATCTGAAAGAGATGTTTAGATGCTAACCTGGATTGCATACAAATAACATAAAAGCACAGCTGCCCAACTCACTGCTGAATTAAATGTGCTCCTCATCTCTTCTGTTTCCACCAAAACTGTTGGTCTGGAGCTGCACATGGTCGATATACATGGCTGACTACTATAGCCAAACCTTTGGTTGCTTGTGCCAATACCAAATGTTGGTTCCAAGGGTGCCAGCAGTAATAATCTTGGGCTGTGGATGATGTGAAACATGTATTGTTCGCTGATGAGTCCACCTTCACTGTTTTTTTCCACATTCAGGAGAGTTACAGTGTGGAAAAGCCTCAAATAAGCATCCCACCCAGACTCCTGAAGCTCAGAGTGAAGCATGGGGGAATCAGTGATGGGATTGTGCCATTCCCTTGGCCCAATATTTGTGCTATATATATATATATATATATATATATATATATATATATATATATATATATATATATATATATATATATATATATATATATAGCACAAATATTGGGCCAAGGGAATGGCACAATCCCATCACTGATATAAATATATATATATATATATATATATATATATATATATATATATATATATATATATATATATATATATATATATATGTGTGTGTGTGTGTGTGTGTGTGTGTGTGTGTGTGTGTATATATCTACAGTTGAAGTCAGAATTATGAGCCCCCCTTTAAATTTTTTTTCTCTTTTTTAAATATTTCCCAAATGACGTTTAACAGAGCAAGGACATTTTCACAGAATGTCTGATAATATATTTTCTTCTGGAGAAATTCTTATTTGTTTTATTTCGGCTAGAATAAAAGCAGTTTTTAATTTTTTAAACACCATTTTAAGGTCAATATTATTAACCCCTTTAAGCTTTTTTTTTCGACTGTCTACAGAACAAACCATCATTATTCGTGACTTGCCTAATCACCCTAACCTGCCTAGTTAACCTAATTAGCCTAGTTGAGCCTTTAAATGTCACTTTAGGCTGTATATAAGTGTTTTGATGAATATCTAGTCCATTATTATTTACTGTCATCATGACAAAGATAAAATAAATCAGTTATTAAACATGAGTTATTAAAACTATTGTTTAGAAATGTGCTGAAAAAAATCTGTATGTATTTATTTATATATTTATTTTATATTTATTTATTAATGTATACTTGTTTATAGTTACAAATTTGTTTATTTATTTATTTGTATTTATATATTTTTTTATTTGTGTTTACATTTATTTAAATTTATATATTTATTTATTTGTGTATTTATTTATTTGTTTATAAATATTTATTTATTTATCTTTATATATTTTTTTTATATTTAGAGTTTATTTATATTTATAGTTAAATATTTTATAGTTAAATATTATATAGTTATTATATAGTGATTATATAACTTTATAGTTAAATATAGCTAAATATTTATAGTTTAATATTTATTTATTCATTTGTATTTGTATTTATATATTTACTTATTTATTTGTGTCTATATATATATATATATATATATATATATATATATATATATATATATATATATATATATATATATAATTGTTTTTATTTATTTATTTGTATATATTATTTTCTTTTTTTCCGTTTATATATATATATATATATATATATATATATATATATATATATATATATATATATATATATATATATATTTTTTTTTTTTTTTTCTATATTTATTTATATTTCTATTTTTATTTATTTATATTTATATATTTTTATTACCATTTATGTATTTATTTATTTGTATTTGTATGTGTGTATATATGTATATATATATATATATATATATATATATATATATATATATATAGATATATATATATATATAGATATTTATTTATATATTTACTTATTTATTTGTTTATTTATATTTATTTGTTTGTATTTATATATTTATTAATTTTTTGTTTATACATATATATATATATATATATATATATATATATATATATATATATATATATATATTTTTTTATATTTAATTATTTATTTATATATTTATTTATATTTTTATATTTATCTTTGTTTATATTTATATTTAATTGTTTATATATATATATATATATATATATATATATATATATATATATATATATATATATATATATATATAGTTTTTATTTATTTATTTATTTAATTAATTAATTTATTTATTTGCATGTATTCATAAGCAATAAGGTGTAACAATCGTTAGGTGAATGTTTCTTGGTTACTCCAGTCTAGTCCTCTCAGAAAGTGTCCATCTTTAGAGTCGATATAAGACGAGTCTCAGTCAAATAGTCAGTCTGACAGTATCTGAGCTCCTGGAGGCGAGCATTTACCTCCAGACCCTCTGAGCCGTTTGTCAAATCAAAATTTCCCAAGAGCCACATGTTTAAGCACAGAAGAAACTGGAGGGGGCAGGGAGAAGTATTCACGCTTTTCCTCTTTTATACCCCTGTGGTTTAGAAATCAGAGTCTGTTCCCCCCACAGGCTTTGTGATGACTTTGTGATGATACACTATTTTGAAGCATTTAGCTGGTGCATTATCGCCCGGCTCCTTTTTCCCCATTCTTCCAGCTTATCGTCTTTGCATCGCAGCCCGGTCCAAACAGAGAGTTGTAATTACCCAGACTGCCACCTGATAGCTGCGTCCTCTATATCAGCACATCGCCGTCTGCCTCTGCGTTTTATATCAGAAAGGGAGAGAGAGAGAGAGAGCAGGACATAATGATAGCATTTTGAGCTGGAATCAGCTTAAACTTCACAATGTTTCTCATGCATCCTATTATCTCATCACAATGCCTGCTTTCTCCATGCACTTCTGCTTTTTTTCGATGTGATGTCTGACACAGGACAGAAAGAGATTCAGTCTCCTCTTTGCATTCTGTGAGGTTTTTTTTTTTATATGCTGACTGTAGAAAGTGGAGAGTTCTTTGCTGATATTGAAATTCAGCATTAGCTCAAATATGGATGATTGGTTGGGTTTGTCTATATTTGACACAATGTTTAGTTACAATAACTATATTTCTTAGGGTGTGGAATGAAAAAGTGATTTTATTATTATATTTAGTGTTATTTTATAATTTTTTTCATGTATTTTATTTTGTGTAAATAATTTTCCTTTTTATTATTTTGTAATTTTATATTTAATTGAATTTCTTATTTTATTTATTTGTCTTATTTATAAAAAATTTTTAGGGTGCATACATGGAGAAACGACAAATTTTTATTATTATTTTGTGTTATTTTATTTTTTATATATTTTATTTTATTATAATTTTACTTTTAATTTATATTATTTAATTTAACTATTTATTATTTATTATTTAATTGATTTTTTAAAAATATTTTGTTTATTCATTTGTTTAATTTATATGCATTTTTAAATGTGCATACATGGAGAAACGACTCTTGGTTGATTTTTGTTTTATTTTGTATTGTTTTTTGTGTGTTTTATTTTAATTATTTTTAATTTTTAATTAATCTTTCAATTTTTATTTTTATTTTTAATTTTTTATTCAATTGAATTTCCTATAATTTTATTTATTTGATTTGTTTATGTGTAGGGTGCATACAAGGAGAAACGACGATTTTTATTTTATTTTTGCATTACTTTGTTTTATTATTTTCCATTTGATTTTATTTTAATTATTCGTATTTTATTTTATTTGAATTATTTTTCTTTTTATTCATTAACTTTTAATTTTTATTATTTTGTATTTTTTATTTATTGAATTTCTTATTATTGTATTTATTTACTTGTTTAATTTATATGCAATTTTTAGGGTGCATACATGGGGAAACGACTCTTGGAGGATTTTTGTTTTAGTTTGTATTTTATTTTATCTATTTAATTTTATTTTATTTATCTATTATTATTATTAATTATTTTATTATTAATACATTTTTTTAAACTTTTTATTGTTTTGTATTTTTTTACTGGATTGAATCTCATTACTTTATTCATTTATCATTTTTTAAGGCGTACTCACTGAGAAATGACTCTTTATTTTATAATTTTTTTTTACATTATTTTATTATTTTTGATTTATTTTATTTTAATTATTTTCATATGATTTTATTTAAATCATTTAATTGTTTTATTTAATTTGACTTTTAATTATTTATCATAATTCTAGCCAACTGCTATGTATGAGAAAGTCTTACCTCTGGTTTATATCTTTATATCTGAACCGCACCAAGAACAAAAATAAACATTGTAACAGTTTTAGAACAAAGGAATCAATCCACAGGTGTGAAAGCACCCTTAAACTACAGCATGCAGAAGCAAATAAAATGTAAAGATTTACTAATAATATTATTCACATTTTTCCCGAATAGAAAATATGGTTACTTTTGTGGCATGCTGTTTGGAGAGCTTATTTTTATTTATATTTAATATAGTAACCGTCAAATGCTGTATTGTTACAATACAACATTGGATCATAGACAAACCCAACCATGGAGTTAAAAAAGTGTCATAAAATGTAATGTAATAAAATTTAATTGAAAAAAAAAAAAGTCACCCAACAATAAACTTGTCCATATGTGACCCAATGTTGTATGGCAGGGGTCACCAAACTTGCTCCTGGAGGTCCGACCTTAATCAAACACACCTAAACAAGCTGTCAAGGTCTTACTAGGTATACTTGAAACACCCAGGCAGGTGTGTTAAGGCAAGTTGGAGCTAAACCCTGCAGGGCACCGGACCTCCATGAACGAGATTGGTGACCCCTGTTGTATGACAACCTAGCATTTTTAAAGAGTGTATTTAGCCTGCAACTTGTGTAGATTTGAGAAGCTACTCAAATGACACTAAACAAACTGCAATTTTCTACTTTGGCCATAGGTGGCGATAAGAAGATCCTAAACTCTGCAGAGCCCCTCTAAAGGAAAGAAATGGACCACAAAACGGGTCGAATGACATGAGAGTGAAGGATCATGACATCCATCTAACTTAAGGTACTGAATGATAATGAAATCATTAAGTGATGTGTTATGTGCTGTCCCTTTCATATCAGTAGCTTTTGCTGAAAATAATAAATGATAAAGATCGCTGTTTCGAGTCCCGGCTGGGTCAGTTGACGTTTCTGTGTGGAGTTTGCATGTTCTCCCTGTGTTGGTGTGGGTTTCTTCCGGGTGCTCCGGTTTCCCCTACAAGTCCAAACACATGCGCTTTAGGTGAATTGATGAACTGGCTGTAGTGTATGAGTGTGTGTGAATGAGTGTGTATGGGTGTTTTCTAGTACTGGGTTGAAGCTGGAAGGGCATCCGCTGTGCAATAGTTGGTGGTTCATTCTGCTGTGGAGACCTCTGATAAATAAGGGACTAAGCTGAAGAAGAATGAATGAATATTTAATTATTTTAATGTGGAATGGCAAATATGAGCCAATAGGTTGAAATCCCAATGAATAAATGTTAATATTTTACTGTATACTTACTGGTGATGAAGTCGTTTCTGTCACGGTTTCAATATTTCCTTTTTTATTTGGATAACAGAGTCAGTTAAGTATAGTTTGGGGTATATAAAAGTTTCAGTCAAGACTTTTTCTATCTGGTTTGTGTACTCAGATGCTTAAAACATACACTAAACATGCCCGTTTAGGCAAAATAGCCACCATTTACTTCAATATCGCTCTGTACTAGCTGTCATATGATGGTTTAGGAAAAAAATCATTTAAAATGACATGAAATAAAATAGCAGATGGCGACGCGGTGGCGCTGTAGGTAGTGCTGTCGCCTCACAGTAAGAAGGTCGCTGGTTCGAGCCTCACCTCTGTCAGTTGGCGTTTCTGTGTGGAGTTTGCATGTTCTCCCTGCGTTCGCGTGGGTTTCCTCCGGCTGCTCCGGTTTCCCCCACAGTCTAACGACTTGCGTTACAGGTGAATTGTGTAGGCTAAATTGTCCGTAGTGGATGAGTGTGATTGAGAGTGTATGGATGTTTCCCAGAGATAGGGTTGCTGCTGGAAAGGCATCCGCTGCGTAAAACATATGCCGGATAAGTTGTCGGTTCATTCCGCTGTGGCGACCTCTGATTAATAAAGGGACTAAGCTGAAAAGAATATGAAAAAATTAATAAAAATAGCAGATACTGAAAGTAGCTGATATAATTTTTCTGAAATAATTAATAGACTCTCAGAAATAAAGGTGTGCGAGCTGTCACTGGGGTGGTACCTTTTCAAAAGGTACACATTTGTACCCAAAAGGTCGATTTTAATACCTCAAGGGTATATATTAGTACCTAGTGTTCCTCTTAAAATTGTTTTAGGTACCAATATGAATCTTTTAAGTACAAACATGTACCTTTTGAAAAGGTACCACCCCAGGAACAGCTCGCGAACCTTATTTCTGAGAGTGTAGAATAATTTATGGAAATTTGTATCAGTGTGATTATCGAGTCATTTTCAAGTTTTTTTTTTTTTGCATTGTTTTATTTTGTTTTGTTTTTATTATTAATAAATCTTTTTCACTTTTATTATTTAATTCAATTTTTTATTATTTTAAAATGTTTTTTATTTTATGTTTTATTTTTATTGCCTGTTACAATCGAATCAATCAAGGTGATTAAAGTAACTCATTTACACAGTCCCAGCATTTAGTTCCAACACTGATAGACCAATCAAAACAGACTTTGGCCAGCTGACCAATCAAGGCACAGTTACATTATGGAGAAGGGATGGGTTTACAGAGCTTAATCGACAAATTGATTCAAATGAATCGTATTGAAATCATTGCAAAATTATTCTAACATTAAACAAGTATTTTGAGAATTATATGGCTCTATTTTAATGATCTAGGCTCAAAGTCTAAAGCGCATGATGCAAAAGCATTAAGGATACTTTTGCTGTTGTAAGGATGTAAACATATGCTCTGCGCCCCGGCACATGGTCTAACAGGGTTGTGCTTATTCTCTTAACGAGTTCTGTGTGTTTTGAGCATAACGTGCATTAAACCAATCATAGTCTCATATCTCATTCCCTTTAAGAGTCACTAGCGTCACACCATGGCACATTTGCTATTTACATTGCGGGCTTTTAACGCTTCACTAGCAAGAAAACAGTTAAACAGGGCATCTGCAGTGCGAGAAAAAAGAACGAGCCTCCTCCATTCAGCCTCTTTACTTTTTATTTACTTTCACTCTTTACTAATTTACTTTAGTGGAGTAAGGAAAAGGTGGAAGCTCACTCCACTGAAGACATCCATCAGCCGGCATATTTAATTTAGTTTGTCAAGTGCAAAGATTTGTTTCAAAACTATTTCTTAATTCAGTTCTAATTTCCAGAAAAGAAATAAATGAACGATAATAATGAAGTGTCGTCTAAAAACCAAGTGTGGAGTTATATCCAAACACACGTCCTGTTCTTATGCCCCATATGGTGAAAAGCCCACAGGTGGAAAAATCTAAACCTGTTTTTATTAAAACAAGTTAAAATCTGCATATAATGAATAATACTGCTAATAAAAATAACACTTTACTAATGCTAATAGCCATGAATAAACTGAAAGAGCTCTTCGAGATGGAGGCAGAGGTTTTTATATTGATGTAGAAAACAATAGTGTTTGTAACATTTTAATCCTTTAATTGTTTTCATCTGTAAAGGTACTTGTGTATTGCTGTAGATCCTGTGTGTATTAAGCTATGTGTACACGTTTAAGGTGCACAACTAACATGCTCTGTGCTGGACTTTAGACCTGCTTCCCTCCAAATAGCAACAAGCCAACAATGCGCCTTAACACGCCTCCTTTCGAGACTGAAACACCCATGAGTCCACAACGTGGTGCAAATTGATTTACTATTTAAACAACGTGGTGCAAAATGGAAAAATTGGGGTTGCGCTGGTCTGAAAATGGACACCCATGACATGTGGAGTCCCACAAAGCTCAATTCTGGCACCACCAACCCTTATATGCTCCCTCTGAGCAAATAATGAGAAAGAACCAAATCTCCTACCACAGCTATGCTGATGACACTCAGATCTACTTAGCCTTACTCCCTAATGACCACAGCCCCACTGACACCCTCTGCCAATGTATTGATGAAATTAACAGTTGGATGTGCTTTCTTTGCATTTGGGAACAGAGATGAGGTTCTCAATGTGAATGCATAGCCTGGCTTTAAGGGTCAAACCACAAAAAATAAGGTCAGGAATCTTGGTGTGACTTTGGAGTCAGATCTGAGTTTCAGTGGTCATGTCAAAGCAGTCAGTAAATCAGCATACTATCATCTCAAAAACATCGCTGGAATCAGATGCTTTGTTTCCAGTGAGCATTTAGCAACCCGGGCTCAGTGTGGAAACGTAGCCCCCCGGACGTTTCTGCAGACCGTGAAATACGTCCTGGGAGGTACGTATTCGAGCATTTTTGGTTTTCAAGGATCCACGAGAGGTCGCTGTACGCGATTTTTCGCGTCGCGGACACCTCTCGGACGCCTCTCGGGAGCGCGCGCCGTTCGCGCCCGCACAGTTCTTGCATGAACGACTGAACGATCAACAGGGCGGCCGGCCAATCGGCCGACCCGGCTGCCCTCCTCTTCCTCCTCCTCCTCCTTCCTTAAACCCAAGCGACAGTTTGCAATAGCTGTCCAGAAAAAAAAAAAAAGCAAAAGCCCTCGTCTTTGATTTCGACCGCGTTTTCGGATCTCGCCGCGTTCTCGTCCTTATTTTTTGGATTCTGTTTTTCATCTTATCTGATTTCTGGAACTACTCTTCTCCAGACTCGATCCCGATCATCGCCGTGGCTGGCTCCTCCTCCTCTAGGCCTCCGCTCTGCCGACGTAACGCTGCGAGCTAAGCGGACAAACTGGTTGCAGCGGGAAAGCCCTTCACTCGGAGGGGAGCCGTCAGCCGTCAGTCGCTCGAAAAAACGAAATGCGGCCATACGAACCTCCGGCCACGTAAATCACAGTCTCCAGAAACGTCCGCGGGGTACGTTTCCAAAATGAGCTTGGGTTGGGATTTAGAGAAACTTGTTCATGCTTTTATCAGCAGCAGGGTGGATTACTGTAACAGCCTCCTCACTGGCCTTCCCAAAAAGACAGTCAGACACTTGCAGCTCATCCAGAATGCTGCGGCCAGGATTCTGACTAGAAGCAGGAAATCAGAGCACATCACACCTGTCCTCAGGTCTCTACACTGGCTCCCAGTTACATTCAGAATAGATTTTAAAGCATTATTACTTGTCTATAAATCACTAAATGGCCTAGGAGCTCAATACATTACAGATATGCTCACTGAACAAACCCAACAGATCACTCAGATCATTAGGATCAAATAAACTAGAAATTCCAAGAGTTCAGTCAAAGCACAGAGAATCGGCCTTCAGCTGCTGAAATCAGCTTCCAGAAATGATCAGATGTGCTCCAACATTAGGCACGATCACATCAAGACTGAACACACATCTGTTTAGCTGTGCCTTTATTGAATGAGCACTGTGCTGCATCCCACAGATCACACTATTATGTCTTTCATTTTCTTTTTCATTCTTTTATAACCTGTTTTAATCTGTTTTTAATAATTTGTTTTTATTTTCTTATACTTTTTTATTCCTGTTTATTTAAAGCACTTTGAATCGCCACTGTGTATAAAATGTGCTATATAAATAAACTTGCCTTGCCTTGCAACAAATTGCGCCAAACACGACTTGCGCCGGGTGTAGAATAGGGCCCAAAATGTTTTATCACTTTAAACATATTTGAACCTGTTCTAAGGGACTCAACACAATATTAAGACTCTTATAACCTTCTCTTTAGCCTACTAAATTGCAACCAGTTGATTAATTCTGACGTTTTACTATGACAATTGTTTTTTGAATATTAATCCAGCCTCATAAATATTCATTGGTGTAAGAAAATTTGTCAAAATTTTAAGTTTCACTGGTCATACTTTACAATAAGCTTTTGTATTTACTATCATCAACTAAGTGTGAACAACACTTGTACAGCATTATTAATCACAGTTCAACATATACTAATGCATTATTAACATCCAAATTCATGCTAGTTAACATTAATTAATGCACCGTGAGTTAACATGAACTAACAATGACTGTATTTCCATTAACTAACATGAATGAATACTGTATTGTTCATTATTTATTCATGTTAATTAACACATTAACAAATCCAAAGCTATTGTGAAGCGTTAGCGTTTAATTTCGTCTGAAATGTGATGTAAGAAGTGCCGATTGCCTCACAATCCCAGACTTTGGTTCCCATGTCCCCGATGCTCACAGAGACCCTATCAATCTTATGTGAAGAGATTAAGTGAGCAGCATAATGACGGTGTCATTGAGAGTGAAAGAAACGACTCTCCGTCTCTTCAGTAAGTCAATGTGACTCTGCAGATGGCGTTTAGTTCCATATATTGTTAACCCGGCCTCACCATCTTCAGTCTGAATGCAACAAGTTTAAAGGCAAGAATTCTGTCGCTTTAAAATTCATGCACGGTCTTTTTAAAGGGGACCTATTATGCAAAAAATCTGTTTTATAAGGGGTTTAAACACAGTTGTGTGTCAGCGGTGTGTGGATATATCCAGCCTCTAATGGTGAAAATGTATTTATTGTATTTTTTATAATCACACTTAATTAAAACCGTCTGCAGAAACACTTTAATTGACATTCTCCGTTTGTACGTGTCATCAGAGGAAAGCCACGCCCACTGGTGACCACCTCTCACTCAATCAGCATAGGACAGGGGTGTCAAACTCAGTTCCAAAAGGGCCGAAGCCCTGCACAGTTTAGTTCCAACCCTGCTCCAACACACTTACCTGTAGGTTTCAAACAAGCCTGACTCAATTAGTTCAAACAAGACTCAATTAGTTTGATCAGGTGTGTTTAATTAGGGTTGGAACTAAACTGTGCAGAGCTGCGGCCCTTTTGGAACTGAGTTTGACACCTGTGGCATAGGACATTAGTCTTGTTTTTGACTTTGGCACTATGCTGACACACAGGTATTTGTAGCTCCGCCCTCTTTTAGAAAGAGCACGATCTCGTTTCAATTTAAAGCGACAGTCATCAAAACAGCACAATTAGAGTCTATTTCAAGAGTTCACACTTAGCTGATGATTGATAGTAAAGCTAGTTTGGCGTGCTGTCCCGGGAGAGAGCCCTGAGCTTATAAGATCCTCGAGCCCTGGTCTCCCTCCCGTTGCAAGGCGAGAGGGGAGTTTGAGCTCAGGTAGATCTTGATGACTCCCCTTCTTGCTTGTTGTAGCTAAGTGTCGGATATGTATGCTGAAAGGTGTACTCAGAGTTTAGCTAATGTATTTTGATTAATTGTTTAGAGTGCTTGTTTTTGAACTGTGGGAGGAAACCGGAGGACCCGGAGTAAACCCACACAACCACGGGGAGAACGAGCAAACTCCGCACAGAAATGCCGTCTGGTTTGGAAAGGAATTAAACCAGGGGCATTCTTGCTTTGAGGCAACAGCGCTAATCGCTTGCCACCGTGACGCCCGTTTGAAAGGAGGGAAAGTAAGGTGGTGTGGGGGGGGTTTCTTCAAGACGAAGATATTGAGATGAGAATAGTCTGGTTATTTATAGTGAGTTAAGGATCGTCTGATAGGATAATCAGTCATTAGCTAAAGTTGGAACAGCTGTGAACGATCATAAGCACGTGATCCTCTCAAAATTTGTTTATGAATAAACTTCACTTAAAAGCTTAAAATGTTCAGTTTCAGAGAGTTATTTTTTAAAAATGATTTGTGTGGCATCTCATAATAAGCCTTCTTTAATAACTAATAGTATTCTGTAAATTGGTAGTTTATTAAGCTAAAAGTAAGGGTTCATTAATAGGGAGGATTGTTCTTTTAAATAAAGCGTCAACCAAAACTCTTTGGGAAAACACCGGATCTGCCTAAGTATGGCTGGGTGATAAAATCGGTTTGACCGAACACCATTGTCAATAACAGTAAAAAAAGTATAGGTGGGCATAGATTAATTTTTTTAATCTAGACTAATCTCACCGTAATCTTGGATTTAACCTAGATTAATCTAGATTAAAATGGCTCATTTGATTTCTGCCGAAGGCATTCAGAATATGTGCGCTTCCCAAAAAATGACTAAAAGTAAGACTTTGAGAACGGGTTTCTCAAGCCAGGTGGCGCATTAGACCAGGGGCTTATCTCCTGTTTCCAAAATGCATCATAAACTGCTTGAGAAACTGTTCTACTGTGATAATTGGTGATGAAAATAAATGATGTTGAATAAGATGTGCTTGTGTTTACTGTTTATTCAGTTAAACATGAATGTTGACCTGTAGGCCTACATAAGCTCCAAACAGGCATTTTTAATGACCTTAATCCGACTAAAGTCATAACTGAACTAAACAGAAATGGAATTAAGACGTGGAGTATGCAGATATTACTGGCATTATTGATGTAAACACCGCGATCAAACTACTACCATCATGTAAGACTTTACACCATATTTTCCGACAAGATCCACACACACGACTGTCGGTAAAGGACCACACACACACACACACATACAATGTGAAATGCGGAAGTTATTTTTCTTTCGGCGTGCGTTATTAAATTCCATTACACTCTCACCAGTCCTTACTCCTTATTTGCATCTAATACCCCAGTTTGTCACGGGGGCTTGAATGAATGTTCATGAGTTAAAGTGAAAATGCTGAACGGCAGTTAAAGTCACCCAAAATTACAGGAAACTCCTTAATTATTTTATTATCTATTAAGGCAAATAACTAGACTACAGATGTCCATGTTAGCGTAGTCAGTATGTCTTCGAAGTAAGTAAAAGATCCAGAAAATCTTGCTAATTTGATTCAGAAGGGCACTTTTTTTGTCAGACTGCTCTCCGGTTTGATTCATTTTAAAAAGCTCCCGCTCCATCTTATTTGTATGTTTTACTGGAACGCATAAACTCTACAGGTGCCTGATAGTTAGATGTTGAGCTAACATTAATCAGATTCACTCTTGTTAACTGCATTCATGTTAGCACGTCACGTTTGATGTGGTCATTTCACAGTAGGAATACACACAGGTTCTCGTTCTCACCACCTACAGTGCAGTTCGGTGAGGTATACATCCACACTAAAATATCATGGTGAAAGTCATCATAGCTTGTGTAGAATTGACCCAACTCTCAACCCAACTTTGAGATTTGATTATGGCGAGTTTTATTTTATTAATATCTTTTTTATCGCCAGATAAGAGTCAGTTAACGCAGATAATGGCCCACCACAAAAAAAAATAAAAATAAAAGATTGGTATGAAGTTTTGGTGTGAAGCGCTATAGTTTTATTAGGATGTGGCTGCTAAGCGTGCATCTTTGAAGGAATGGCAATAAGCTTAGGGTGTAATTTCCAATGGAGGCGTGCAACTTTTCCAGGCACCCATAGTTGAAAAATATCTAAACTTTTCCGAATGCGGTGAGCAATCCACGATTTAGGTAAGTGGATGTAACCAATCTGCTTCACACTTTGTATTGAATATAAACATTTCAGTAATAACGGCAAACTTCTGTAATTACCTCAGACAAACACAGTGCATTCAAACACTGCCGTGCTTTACTTTTCTCCATAAACGTGCATCAGAGCTGCAGCAATGGTTTTTCCATTTGTCATCCTTTGACAAAACACTTCATGGTCGCCTACTTGCGAGAGATGACAGAAGAGTGCGAGTGCAAAACACATAGAAAAGCACACTTGTCACTTCAGGTCAGAATAATAACACATGTGAAAATGAGTGCCGTATAGCAGCAGTGAGGAGATTGTAAATAAAAAGCATGTACGGATGTCGCCAGAGTGGCTTTTTGGTTTCTTTTCTTGTGCATCCATGCCACTAGCGCCCCTATCTGAAAGAGTTTGTTTGCATAGGGGGTAATGTAGTCATTCACACAATCACACACATGTTCGACAACAGCCATGTCACCCTGCAGCCCAAGACCGGTTACTAACTGAAGCTAAGCAGGGCTGAGCCTGGTCAGTACCTGGATGGGAGACCACTAGGGAACACTAGGTTGCTGTTGGAAGTGGTGTTAGTGAGGCCAGCAGGGGGCGCTCAACCTGTGGTCTGTGTGAGTCCTAATGCCCCAGTAAAAGTGAAGGGGACACTACACTGTCAGTGGGCGCCGTCTTTCGGATGAGACGTTAAACCGAGGTCCTGACTCTCTGTGGTCATTAAAAATCCCATGGCACTTCTCGTGAAAGAGCAGGGGTGTAACCCCGGTGTCCTGGCCAAAGTCCCTCTATCGGCCCATACGATCATGGCTTCCCAATCATCCCCTTCCACCGAATTGGCTCTATCACTGTCTCTCCACTCCACCAATAGCTGGTGTGTGGTGAGCGCACTGGCGCCGTTGTCCTGTGGCAGCCGTCGCATCATCCAAGTGGATGCTGCACACTGGTGGTGGTGTGGAGAGACCCCCCTCATGATTGTGAAGCGCTTTGGGTGTATGGCCATACACAATAAATGCGCTATATAAATACACACATTACATTACATTACATTACATTACATTACATTACATTCAACTTTTTGTAATGTTGCAATATGTATTTGAGTAATGATGGTTGGTTCCTTTACTTGAAAGCTCAGATTTTATTATCATAATTAGTTTTGTTTACAGAGTTTGAGGTTTACTGTATCATTATTATTCACACTGTACAGATGTTGATCTACACTTTATTTACGTTTTATCAAGTTTGAGTCTCTTTAACACATATTTATTTAGTTATAAAGGGATCAGATATTTTGTATAAATACTTTTGTTTTTGACTACTGAGGCAAATAGTTTTAATACTGTTGGTAAATTAAAATCAAGTGGTTAAATAACAAAAAATCCTAATATTCAATTCAATTCACCATTAATTGTATAGCGCTTTTTACAATGTAGATTATGTCAAAGCAGCTTCACCTAGAAGATTATAGTGAATTGAAACAGTGTCAGTTCAGTTTTCAGTGTTTAAGTTCAGTTTAGCTCAGTTCAGTGTGGTTTAATAATCACTACTGAGAGTCCAAACACTGAAGAGCAAATCCATCGATGCGCAGCTCTACAGGTCCCGAAGCCAGTGGCGACAGCGCGAGGACACCAATTGGCGAAAGTGAAGAATTAAAACACCTTGAGAGAAACCAGGCTTAGTTGGGCAGGACCATTTCTCCACTGGCCAAATGTCTTGTGCAGAGCTGCAGTCTAGGTGCCGGAGGCTGGAGAATGCTGGACCTCAGCGAAGACTCGTCTGTCCCTGGAGTGTCACGGGAATCAGTCTCATACTCTCCACTCCTCCATGACCACCACAGCAGCAGCTCAGGAAACCTTGGGGTCATCTCGTCGCTGGTCTTGGATTGAATCAGTGGCATTGCATAGTCTCTGGGGGCCTCGGGATGAGTATCCCCAGGTGGAAATAGATAAAAAAGAATAATTAGTGTAGCTGCTGTTCGTAGTGTATATAAATGAGATGCAAAAAACGGTGTGGGGCACATTCATGTATCATACCGCTAAGTGATGCACTGAGTGAATCTTTACTAAAAAGATTGGTCTTTATGCTAGCTTTGAATTGGGAGAGTGTGTCTGAGCCTCGGAGATTATCAGGAAGGCTATTCCAGAGTTTAGGAGCCATAAATGAGAAGGCTCGACCTCCATTACTCGGCTTAGCTTATCTAGGTGCTACCAAAAGCCCTGAGTTTTGAGATCTTAAAGAGGAGGTTGGATTGTAGCAAGACAAACAAGATAAACAGGAGCTAGATTATTTAGAGCTTTATAGGTGAGAAGTAATATTTTAAAATTAATACGAAACTGAACAGGCAGCCAGTGTACACAGCAAATTCATCAGAGTTAAATTTTCGGTGTTGAAGCATTTCAGAGTAAAGTGTTGACGTTAAAGAGTTATATTTTGATAAATGAATATAATAAGAGTTAGAATTGATTTTATTCAGTGCGAAATCAAGGAGTTAACTTTTCAACACTTGGTGGTGTTATTTCCAACATCCGGGAATTCATGCAGCCCCAGTCACTGAAGAATTTTCCAGACGCCATTTTCCAGGTTTAGAACAGCAACTGGTGAGTCAAACTACCTAAATGTTGGTATTTTACTGACTTTCTTTAAGGAAATACAGTTGTAAACATATTGTTGAGTTAATAACTTTAGAATGGAGTGACAATTTTAATCTTCTGCGGTTCATTCATGGTCGTTTGTGTATCTAGCTTAACTGCATTACTATTGACTTCTTTTCAAGAATGTTTTTATATGTGCTCACGCATTCATAGTGCATAAAAACATCAAATGTACATGTTTAACACATTTCTGTCACGCTTAATGCCATTTTGTGCGTTGTTACCCATCTGTAAAATAAAATCGACACTTCTCCTTTAATTCAAAGCAAACTAGCGAGGGAATCCCCGGAGCAGCCTAGCCTACTCTGCCCGGATGCTAACGGTTTCCATACGCTCTGGAGAGTTTCTAAAACATATCTGGTGAGTAAATGAACATATGCTTACTTGTAAAAGGCTTCCTGACTAAAACATATGATTGTTTGTTATTCGTGTATGTTAATTTGGTTATTTTAAACACCGCGGCCCTTTTAAACTAGTTCATTCGTGGCCGTCCATATACCGTTAGTCCATAGACTCGCATGACAACGTACGCTTGAATTATATTAAGTGTTGACAACCATTAAAGTCGGAATGTTAACATTAATGTCTTTAAATGACCGCGTTTGCACTCAGACATTAAACGTTACAGAAGTCTCCCGGAAGTTGCGGGACTAACGTTAACGTTATCCCGCAAATGCACAGAGATTCCCAGATGCCCAAGTAGATGCCCGCAAATGAATGATAATCTCCCGGAAATCGAGCGTCTCCCGCCCGGTCATTAAACACTTTGCACACCCCTCTCCACCGCATCCCTCCCAGCTCTTCAGGTAACGTTACGTCGTGCGCAAGTCACCCCCACCGTTCTTAAGGTACGTCGTGCGCAACTCGCCCCACCGCTCTTCAGGTACTCATCTCTCCCGCAAATCAACTCTGTATCCCCCGAAAATGACTTTTCCCAACTCGGGCTGTCTGACGTTTGTAAGTTAGGCTATTTCTGTAGTCAGGAACATCTTAGTCAAGCTTTTTCTCCCGCATGATATTGTGCTTAAAACTATAGGCTAAACTTAAAGACAATTTAGTGCGTTGTAAACAGCCACCTGTCTGTAAAATTAATCAACTGATTCATATTTGAGCAGCCTAATGATGATACAGGTTTGATTTGTAGATTTATTATCAATAATCAACATCTGAATCAAAAGATATCTGAAAAAGTGTGAGGCATACTTTGTGATGTTCATCTCTCTTTTTTAATCTGAAGGTTATGCATATGTGTTAGATACTAATTTTTTGTTGTTTTTTTAACAGCTACAGTTTTCCATACAATAACACAAGACCCTGTGACGATTGGCTGATTAGAGACGGATGGTGTATTTCCAGAGTTGGTGAAATGACCAAGCACACCTTCTTGGTCATATGTGGTGATAATAATGAAGGTATGTTTGATAAAGTTCTGTATTTGTTTCACTAGCTGAGAGGGTATTAGAGCATTAAAGAATAACGAATGACATGAAGGTGATAAGTTTTGTATTGTGGGTGAACTCACTTAAATAATGTTTTGCTCTTTGCTTTGTGCTTTGCACTTTTCCTCTTCTGCTTATCCTAATATTTTAGATTATATTTGGACCTGAAACATCTGCTGGACTCCAGGAAAGGTGGCGTCAATACTGGACTTGAAAGGGCCTAACTGGTAAAGAAACACGCATGCACACACACACACACAAACACACACACACGCGCACACGCTTACAGAAAACTGTAAGTTTATGAATATTTTTTACACTGTGGCCAATATTTTGGGGAAGTCAGCATCACTAAATGATATAAAAGATTTTAAGCTCCTCTAAATTTTGCTCCAAGTGTTGTGTTAAATTCAGGATTCTGGACAGACAGCTGCCTGTTTTTCCAGTTCTAGCCATAGTGGTTAAACTAATTGTTTTTGGAGATCCAACAGTGATATATGTGTTTTTTCTACTTTTCCATATCCTGTCACATCAACCAGCTGGGAGAGTCAAGTTGTGGATCATCATGAAGATTTTCAAAAGGTGAGTTTAGATTTCTTGAATGTTTTATTTACTTTAAATGTTCTTTTAAATATATAATAGAATTTGATTGCAATTTGTTTTTAAACATTTTTCTTAGTCATGCTGGAGTCTTGAAGAGTTCTTAGATGAGCTTCACCCTATATCCGTGCATCAAGAACCACCAGACGAGCGATCAGCAGCTACTACATCGTCATGGATAAAAAGGTCATCCTGTGGCTGGGAAGCACTTCATTCACAGGACATGCTTGATGAGATTTCCTAGCTCCAGTTTGTTTTCACACAAGTTTACAGCATTTATACCTTCATTTAAACTGCTGTGTTTGATATGGAGGACCAAGGAAACACCCGAAGTGAAAGATTTGCACGCCAAGTTGTTTAAAATGTAATTTCACAAGAAAACTATGAGTTCAGAAGTAAACTATGAGTGACGATATATTGAACTTTCAAATTGCTCTGATGAAACATCAAGTTTGGACCAAATGACTCAAACAGCCTTTTTGAGCACTGGTCATACATATCTTGTTGATACTGTCTGTACTAATAAAAGATTTAAAGCATATTTGACATTGTTGCATTTTAAAAACTGAATGAATTGTTGAAGTGGTGAATGTTTTCAAATAAAATGTTTTTTATTTTATAATTTACAGTCTATTTGACCTTTTTACCATATTTACACTCAAGAGAGTTGAATAAAATAAATATATTACACCAGGCGGTGTTAAATATAGTTACATTTTTTAACTCTGCCCAGAGTTAAAATTAACCCTTACTTCGGTGTCAATGTGCCAACCCTTTTGAAAGTGTTGATTTAACTTTGTTTTGAGTGGACCCCATGAGACACTTTCAAAGTGTTGAAATTAACTCCCATAGAGTTGTTTTGGGTTCCCATATTTTGCTGTGTAAGGAGGACAACATTGGGGTGATATGATCATATTTTCTAGACCTGGTCAGAACTCTGGCTGCTGCATTTTGTACTAATTGAAGTTTGTTAATAGAGGATGCTGGGCAGCCAGCAAACAGTGCATTACAGTAATCCAGCCTAGAGGTCATAAAAGCATGACCTAGCCTTTCTGCATCTGAGATTGATAGCATACTTCTTAACTTAGCGATATTTCTCAGATGAAACAAGGCAGTTTTTGTGACGTGATATATGGTTTTCAGAAGTTAGATTGCTGTCTAGTATGACACCCAGATCTTTTATAGTAGAGCTAACGCTAACTTTGTATCCCTCTAATTGCAGGTAGAGTTGTGAGATCTGCTGTGTACAGGATTTAGGCCCAATAAGTAAGAATTCTGCTTTGTCTGAATTTCAGAGAGTCGTTTTTCGTAAAAATATTGACACAAATATTCAATAATTATTAATACTGAATTTGCAACATCGCCCAGTCCCATGCTTAAGTGTCACAGGTTAGTCAAATTGCTGTTGGACTTTGTGAATAAGAGTAATCTTGTGTGTGAACCGGACTTCATGCGTTTGGTCAGATCACCGCCATTTGATATGTCACCGGGAAACAACCATTGTCAAAAGTTAGATGTTTAGGTTTTCACCTCCTTAGTTTTCTTGCAGTGTGAGAAGAGGACAGGGAGATTTTAAAAACACTTCTCCAGCAATTGTGGTTTGAACATTAGCATAAGAAAACGACAAATCCACAGGCACGATTAGGGTTTTTAAAACTCCACGTCCTCTTCCAAACGCAAAAACACAATGGGCCTCCCATGCAAACGCCACCTCGCTTTTGAAACAACCTGCATGCACTTGTGTGTCTTTTCCCACTCCGCTCTATGGCACGAATAACAACACACACACACACACACACAAAAAAAAAAAGAGTTGCATGGGCATTCAGTGTTGAGCCCCCTGTTGCAGCTGGTCCACATCTTGCTGTGTGCTGCCAAGTGCGAGAAAGCGTCTCTTTTCATCTTTTTCGGCCCAAATCTGGGGCTAATGTGTCTCAGTGAAAGAGTCCCGCCGCGCTGCCATCGCTCTTTCTTCTCCTGGATTTTCCACCATTCTGTGCTCTTCCACTCGGGATAATTGCGGTTTAATTGGGTGACAAGAAATGAAAACTGTGTCCACATTATGTGGGATTATCTCCTTTCTGCTGGAGTGTGCATTCAGAGAGGCCCGTATATATTATATATATATATATCAGTGTGGAGAAACCTGTTGCTCGGGCAGGACTGAGAATAGTTTAAACACCGGTCAGTGGATGTGGAGCGGGATTTATTTAGCTGACATTCAGCCTTTTGGAGGTGCATGTGAGATGTTTTGATATTTAGATTTTTCCAAAATGCATATCAATTATATATATATATATATATATATATATATATATATATATATATATATATATATATATATATATATATATATATACACATTAGTTGAAGTCTGAATTATCAGGCAATGCAAGGAAAGTTTATTTACTGTATAAAGCACATTTTTCACTGTAAAAAGCAATTAGTTGACTTTACTTTAAAATATTAAGTGCATTTACATGATACTAATAAGCTGATTTTAAAGAGCCCCTATTCTGCATTATAAAAGGTCATGTTTTGGTTTTAGGGGTCTCGAACAACATGCTGATCTTCATGCAAGGTCAAAAACACTTTCATTGTCTTATAATATGCATTTATTTTTACCTGATTATCCCAGCGACTCTCTTATTATTCGTTCAGTGATTCATTTGTTCCCAAACCCCTCCTTAGTGCAAAGCTAATCTGCGCTGATTGGACCGATCACCCAGTCTATTGTGATTGGTCAATTGCTTTCAACATGAAACAGACAGAAATGCCTAGCATGGCTACAATATGACGTAGCACAGAGTATGTGAGAGCCCAATGTAGGAATGCAAGAAAGCAATGCTGTTAAACACCAGCATATACTATACTCTTAACCATATCCCCAAGTAATAACAATGACACACTTTCAGTATTAATCCACACAGTGGCAAAAGTTTACAGCACCGTGCGTGTGTAGGAATGACTGATGGAGGATCGCCAGTTCAGAAATGCATTAAAATCGGTAAAGGAAGAAGAATGCGCCGCATTTTTAATGTAGTTTTGGATGCGATATGTGAACAGCCCCATACAGATTTAACCTGAGAGACACAGTACAAGCACTGATCTATAATACATGCAGGATTACAAGCTGTGTGGGGTGATTACAATTTATAACACACAATTAAACACATATTTTGCAAACTACACAAAACAGGCAACAATTTTAATGACACTTACATGTTATGATCCTGAGGATGAAGAAGAAACTGGTCCATATGAATTAATACTAGTATTCAGCTTAAAGTGACATTTAGGCTTAACTAGGTTAATTAGGTTAAGAATATTGCATAAGAGAGCTAATAATATTGACCAATTGACCAATGCGTGAAAATGTCCATAATTCGTTTAATATCACTTGAGAAATATTTGAAAAAGAATAAAAATTGCACAGGAGGTAGTACTGTTGTACAAAAAAAAAAAAACATTGTATTGGTCAAAGTTATTGATTTTATTTGATATCAAAAATCATTAGAATATTTATACTTTATATGGTATATATATATCAACATTTAATTGTTGAATAGTAATATGCATTGCTAAGAGTTTAATTTGGACAACTTTAAAGGTTTTAATTTTTATATAGATTTTGGTATTATGATTTTTATTTTTTAAATCTCAGATTATTATTATTACTATTATTATTACTATTATTATTATTAATAATAATATTATTACAATTCTTCTTGTTATTATATAAATATATTATATGTTATATTTTATTGTTGATGTTGTTATTATTAAATATTACTGTTATTATTATTATTATTAGTGTTGTTGTTGTTGTCAATGTTATTATTATTATTTTTTTTTTACTGCTATTATAATAATTATTATTATTTTTACTGCTATTATAATTATTAATGTTATTATTATAATTATATAAATATATTATATTTACTATTTAATTATTATTAATATTGTTATTATCATTATTATTATTCTATATTTTATTTACTATTTTATTATTATTAATATTATTACTGTATTTACTGTTTTATTATAATTATTGTTATTATCACTATTTTTATAAATATTATATTTACTTTTTTATTTTTATTGATATTATTATTAGTATTATTACTATTACAATTATTATTACTATTATCATCATTCGTATTATATATTATATTTACTATTTTATTTTATTACTTTTTTATTTATTATTATTGATATTATTATTATTAATACTATTATAATTATTACTATTATCATCATTATTATTATGTGTTATATTTACTATTTTATTATTGTTGATATTATTATTATTATTATTGCTTTTATTATTATTATTGTTAATAATATATTTACTATTTTATTATTATTATTATTGCTATTATTAGTTCTACTACTGTTTAATAAAAATTATTTCAGAATATTTTTGACAGTCTTATATACTGCAAATAACTAAGTTATTTTTGCTGTAATTTTTTTCATTTCTTTCCAGTTATGTGAAATCTTGATTGGTGTAGCATTATATTACAAACATGATAATATTTGATATAATTAAAAAGTTCCATTTAAATTATATTTTTAAAAAAAATCTGAAATGTTTTAAAGATAAAGTTTGAAAGCTTTCCAACCAAAAACTCTCGAGACCCCTATGAAATGAACCAAAATATAAAAGACCCTAAAAACGAACACCATTAACACATCTTACCACATTTTCATTTAGTCCACATATTCATGTGCTCGTAGGAATCACGAACACAAAACAGCGCAATAACAACAATCCCGCTCTTGCTGGAAAATTCAATTTCACCTTGATGAATCGAGCAACAAATGCTAAAACAGCGGATATAAACAGCGCTGGATGTTGTGGAATAATGAAGAAGCGTCTGAGATGCCGGTATTATTTGCGGCGAGAGAGAACTATCCCTTTCATTAGGCTCTTTTCTGCGCTTCCCGAAACCTCCTTGGGGGTGTGCATGGCAAGGTTATAAACATTGAGTCATTCTCAGGGCCTCCGCAAGCTGTACCTTCCCTTTTGTCAGGCCTGTACTCAACTTTAAAAGCCCCTTTCAGTCCGCATGAATGCCCTTCATTTTCTCTCAAAGAACTTTGCATTGATAGCCGGCAAAAAGGGAAGGTTGTTTAGAAAAGGACGGAGAGACAATGAGAACAAAAAAAGCGAAAAGCTTTTCAGATTCCATTATGAACATAGCACTCCCATTCTTCGCCACTGTTTATACATGTTCTGCGGAATAATGCAGGCCTGCTGTAATATGTTCCTTGTCCTCTTATTTGAAATAGGCCTTGTATCAGTGCTAACGTTGGGGAGGAGGGGGGGTTAGGATTGTAGAATGAAGCTCATAGCATTCACTTCCAGATCAAGGTAAAGCGCGCAGATTGGCCGCAGAAAATGCAAGCCAGGTGAAAGAAAGGAGACCTTGCCCGTGTAGTGAAGAGCCATTCATTGTGTGGCTCTTTGTGGCAATATTTAAGGTGCCCTGATGCTTGGGCCGAGAGCAGAGACGGATGTTTTTTGACAATGTGAGCCACTGAAGAGATTCTGTTCACATCTCTGTGTTGAGGCCTGGAGTATACATGAAGGCTTCTGCAGTTTGAGATGATGAAAAAGGTTGTTGTTAATGTACTCATACATGCCCGTAGCCAGGGGGGGTTCAGGTGGTTTGATTGAACCACTTCCCAAAAGTACCAGAATTTGTCGTTTTAGTTATTTTCTGTAATTTAATTTTATGTAATGTATTTATATTTAATATATATTGTAATAAAGTGTCATTTTAAATAACTCTGGCCAGTAATTCGAATCCCACAGAGCAGCGGTTCCCAACAGGGGGGTCGTGGCTAGAGGTGTGAACCTATACTGGTCTCACGGTTTGGTTCGGTTACGATTATCATGCCATGCCGATGATTCGGTTCAATTCGATATCTCAGTGCATCACGGTGCATTGACGATGCTTTCCATATATAGTGTTATATTTTAGGGGGGAGGCTATAACATGCTGTCTGTATAAACACACAGACACACAGCAACACACTGTCTCTCATTCAAACACATTCACAAACATAGACAGCATCAAACAAACACACACACACACGCACACACACACACAAACAAACACACTTAAGCCCTTGCAACAGGGAGAGCTCGCGCTGAGCGGAGACGAAAAACGAGAAAAACGAAAAAAATAAGCACTTTTCCGACGGTCCCTTACAGAGAGCTCCTCTCAGCACGAGCTCTGCCGGCTAAAGTAAACGCAGACTGCGAGGGCTTAAACGCAGCAGTGCTTGTGATGTCGAGCAAAAAAAAGAAAGACAGCTGTGAAACATAACCAGCTTTGTCTTTCTGTAGGAAACACACTTTAGATCTTTTTAGGGTAAGCGTTTTTTGAGTTATTGCCGTCTATAACTGAATGTGTGTCAGGAAAATTGAAAACAAAACCAACTGAAGCGCGCTCATTTCTGGCGCCCCACTGGATATACAGCGCCCTAAGCATTTGCCTATGGTGCCTATGCCACGGGCCGGCCCTGAGTTGGCTGAGTGTTGTAAATAACGGCGCTCACCTCCCTCGCGACAGAGCGCATAGGAGATAAATGACGTCACTACATAATAACCGGTTATGGTTATTACTAAATCGATACCGAAGAAACAATTAATTTTGACACCCCTAGTCGTGGCCCACAAGGGGTCTCAGCGAGCTTTGTGGGGGGTCGCGTCATTCATTCATTCATTTTCTTGTCGGCTTAGTCCCTTTATTAATCTGGGGTCGCCACAGCGGAATGAACCGCCAACTTATCCAGCACATGTTTTATGCAGCGGATGCCCTACCTGCTGCAACCCATCTCTGGGAAACATTAGGCTATTATTTGTGCATAAACATATCTGGATATAGTAATAAACATACCGTTTGTTTGAAAACAAAATTTTTTGTCATCATTACTGCAAAGCGATTATATCATTAAATGTGGAGGGGGCCTTACAATATTTTCCAGGGAAAAAGGGAGTTTTAGACAAAAAAGGTTGGGAACCACTGCCATAGAGCCTCAAAGCCACAATAATGTGATGCCAGTCTTGACATAAGCCACTGAGTGGTCACATTTGAATCTTTGATGCGACATCCATACTGAGTAACGCTGTGGGTCGAAAATAGCAAGAAGGCAGAAAAGGCAGGCAGCGGCGTCATTATCGCAAAATATTGAACACATGTTCAAAAAGACTGCCAAACAGGGTAAAGCTAAAGTTACTTACTTCCTAACAGATGAAAATCTGCCCATATCCATGAGGTTCTAGGCTAACTAGCCGAATTAGCCGGGACGTCCTGTATATTTATTGACTTGTCCAGTACATGACCTCCCTTTCCTTATTTTTGCCATTATTTTTTTTTAAATAACTCCCTAACGAAGGCTTTAATGGCAAGCGAAGTCGTCCTCAGCCGTCAAATTTTTGAGGCTGTTTGGTCACTTCATTATTCAATATCATTATTCTGATCAGATATAAATCCGATCGCTCAAACCCCTTCAGAAGGTGATTTGGGATGGATTCCAGATGAAACTGGACAGGTCTAATAATTTTTTATTCATGTAAACAAAATAAATTATGACATGAAGAAATCTGTCCTGTGCCTGAAACACAAAATTCAATTAAAAACATGTTTACTATAAGCATAGAACATGTTCTAACTTTTCAGGCCTGTAGCCAGGGGGACTATAATGTAATGTGAGAGAAGTCTTCTTACACTACTGTATTGTTTTATAACAGAGAAAACATTGTACAGGTAATTTTATTCTAAATCTTGGACCTTATTCCTGAACTAAAAACGAGCAATAAAAAGGTGTGAAGCACTAGAAGCAGACCATATTAAATTAATTTGAATATATTTGGCTATTGTTGATGTCCAGGAATTTTCAAATTTACTTTTTTTTTTACCAAAGAGGCTTAAAAAATTCTGAAGAATACATTATTATTATTATTATTATTATTATTATTATTATTATTATTATTATTATTATTATTATTATTATGTTTTAGGGGCGAGGCAGTGGCGCAGTAGGTAGTGTTGTCGCCTTACAGCAAGAAGGTCGCTGGGTCGCTGGTTCGAACCTCGGCTCAGTTGGCATTTCTGTGTGGAGTTTGCATGTTCTCCCTGCCTTCGCGTGGGTTTCCTCCGGTTTCCCCCACAGTCCAAACACATGCAGTACAGGTGAATTGGGTAGGCTAAATTGTCCGTAGTGTGTGTGAATGTGTGTGTGGATGTTTCCCAGAGATGGGTTGCGGCTGGAAGGGCATCCGCTGCGTAAAAACTTGCTGGATAAGTTGGCGGTTCATTCCGCTGTGGCGACCCTGGATTAATAAAGGGACTAAGCCGACAAGAAAATGAATGTATTATGTTTTAATTAATTTTTTTTTTTAATTGAAATGGCAAAATTGTGACTGAGGACAGTTGCATGTGCTGGCCAGTTTGTTTTTTGTCTAATAAATGACAGTAGGCTGCAGTTTTTTTCACTTTAAAACTTTAACAGATTGCAGTTTTTTCCTAATGATATATGATTTAATAAACTTGTATAAAAATTAGTCTTGTACAATTTTATTACATTAAAAAGTGTGGTTATAATGACATCTGACTAGCTAATCCAGCAAAAAAATAAAAATAAATAAATAAATAAAAGTACTGCTTAAAATGTCTCTAAATTTCAGTATTTGAATCTCATAGTTCAATAGAAACTGAGGCGTACAACTGCAAAAAGGTCCACTATTTGAGAAAAAGAACTAGCCTTTTCACCAGGCTGGCTACGGGCCTGTTATACTGAATCAATTGGTCTAACGTGAATTACATTGGTCTATAGTGAATCAGTTCTGTGGGATTTGGTTCATAGTAAACTGGATTGACTGATAGGTTTGTAGTTAATCAGATTGTTCATTGATCATTTTCTTTCAGGTTATCAGTGTTATAGTGGATTGGTTTGTTTTGAGTTAGTTCCTAAAGGATTTAATTGTAGTAAATCAGATTGATTTGCAGTGAATTGATTCCTTGTGAAATTTGTTGGATTGTGAGTGAGTCAGTGAATTGTATTGGTTCAGAGTTAAATAGCTTCTTTGAGAAGTGGCTCTTAATGAATCAAATAGGAAAAGGATGGTGCTAAGTGCAAGGGCAACTGCATAGGTTCATAGTGAATAAGTTCATAGCTAATCAAATTTTTACAGTGAGTCACTTTATTGTGAATTGGTTCACAGTGAGTCACTTCATAGTGAATTGGTTTACAGTGAGTCAGTTCATATTGAATTGGTTCACAGTGAGTCAGAATGTAGTGAATTGGTTCTTACAAGTAAATTGAATCGGTTTATAAGTAAATTTGCTTCCCAATATTTTGATTCAGCGTGAATCAAATTGGTGTCTTAATGAATTGGATTGATTCATACAAGTGAACTTGTACAAAGCAGAGAAAATAGGTTCAAATTGAACAGCTCTGGTTCAGAGTTGACTGGTTTATAGAGAATTTGACTGGTTCATAGTGAATCTGAATCTTTTATTCCACTACAGTGTGTTCATCAGTCTAGTAAGTACACTGAATCAGTAAAATGAGGATCAGAAAGCATGCAAAATGACTCATAGTAAGTGTGTGAAATGAGTGCACACAGTCAATATACTCTATTGCATATATGCTGCAGTCACACCGCCTCATAGACTCAACATTAGCATCAATTTCAGCAATTCTCATTTTAACTTATTTTCCCATCAATGGCAGAGTTCAGCCTTGAGCAACACTCTGTCTGTCATGAAAGAAGCCCGGCGTCTCTTTATTCCAGGTCTGCTGGATGCTTGAGCTGACCCCGCGCTGCTGGATTACCTCTGAGTTAATCATTTTAGGGTGGGGTTACGGTGTTTCGCTGCCTGATGGAAAGGGGGAGCCGTATGGTCAGTGACGGGAGCGCTCGTGTAATTGCAGTGCAAATAAGGTTTGATCAGTGTCTGGTTTAATCGAGCGCTGAAGCGGCGTTTAGCGGCTCTAAATCAGAAGGACGGGGCGCCCGGGGGGATTCAGCCTGACAGACGGGACCCCTCAGGGCCACGCAGAGAAATAAACCAGCGTGTGGAATTAACTGATTGACTGGCTGCAGGGCATCTGATGCTGCACATTATACCTGTCAGATCACCACATGCATTAAATGGACGCAGTGTTATTTTAGCAGGGCTCTTTTTTAAAATGCCTTTCTATGGATTTCCTTTAGGAACAGATTTTTTGCAAGATTTCTGCTGCCTGTTCAAACTACTTATGCATAATGATCTGAATCAACACAGTTCTTGAGATTTGTTAAACCCGGGCTCATTGTGGAAACGTAGCCCCGCGGACGTTTCTGTGGACCACGATTTATGTCCCGGGAGGTACGTATTTGACCGTTTTTTTTTCGCGGATCCGTGAGAGGCAGCTGTGTGCACTTTTTCGTGTCTCGGGCCCCTCTCGGGAGCGCACGCCGTTCGCGTCCGCGCTGTTCTCGCGCGAAAAGCCGCCGGATCGGCATTTATAAGGGATTTATAAAGCATGAATAGTCCTCACTTTAGATTAGGTCACAAATAGGGTTGTAACAATATACCGGTATGACGGTCTACCACGATTTGAAAGTGCACGATTATCATACCATGAACAATTGCATATCAACGGTTTTAACCCTTAAAGACAGAGACAGCTGCCCGCGGCTAAAAATAAGTATTGCTCTTAAATGTTTAATAACTTTTGATCCGCTGATCCGATTCATACAATTCAAAGATTGGCATAAAGAAGAGAATCTCAGCTTTCCAGTGCTGTATCACGGACTTTCAGAGGCTCCGGAATCAGTGCGGTTACGTCATCAAAATTTGACAACGCTGATTTGACAAAGAAACGCTCGTCACTGTGTCTCCGGACAAACCAGACATGATACATCGATGCATTGTCCCTCCTCCATGCCCAGATTGGTTCAAACTCGCTATATCACAACCAATAAGCATAGGTTTCACTTTTGTTTGTGGACCAACACTGAGCTTTTTGAACAACACGGAATGAGAGATAGGCATACATTTATGCGCGGCTAAATAAAACGCAAAAAAAAAAGTTTTGCATGAAATAATTCTCATACTAAGTACTTTTGCATGCACAGCAGCACAGAAACATGACAAAACAGTGACACAGCAAAGACGAACTGCTGCTCTTGCTGTTTTCAAAAGACGCAAATGAAGATGCAGCTGTTTGTCTGCATTGCAGACAACCACATCCAAATCCAGATCCACAGACAACCATATCCATGCTGGCACATAAAACCTAAGGATGTTTCATATTGAATCTAGTTTCGTTGTGTAACTATTTATAGTATAGTAAATATTTATATCTATTTTTTACTGAGGATTTGCACCATGTTTATTTGGACTTTATTTGGACTTTGACACATTATTTATTATTTTCTTATTTTTTTATTTGTTCATTGTAAGTGGTGTTGTTTATAGTAACTGAAAATATATCATTTGGAAAAAGTCAAATTTGCTTCACTGTTCTATTATTTTGTAACATTTGTAACATACCGTATACCGCGAAACCGTCAAACCGTGGTATTGTTTTAAACGATTATCATACCGTAAAAAATTCATACCGTTACAACCCTAGTCACAAAACTGCATGAAGTTGAGTTAATAAAGCATTTATTAACATATTATTTAACTATTAGTATATGCCTGAATAATAAGACATAAAAATGTTGATTTCAATAGTTTATTAATCATTTACTAACTCATTCTGAATGATCCTAAAAACCCTCAACTACTCCTAAATACAAACGGTTTGTAAATAATGCGATACTTAATTTAGTAATGAAAAATAAATCATTAACTAAGTATGAAAATACAATCATTAAGCACATTATATGGCTGCTTATAAGTCAAGAATAGAGCATTTGTAGCTGCAGTTATAAACTGCTTACTAACGTTTATTAATGTAGAGTTAATGCTTAACAGATAATGAGTTCACTATTTGCTAATGCTTAATAAATGATTTATAGTGTGTAGTTATTATAAAGTGTTACCAAATATTTTACTTGGTAATTTAAAAAAACAGTTTTAATCAAATTTGCATTTGAATTTCATTTAAAATTTTTATTCCAAATATCGTGATACATATCGAATCGCGAACATTATATCTGAGTGAGCTGAGTGTATAATTAGACCCCTAGGGACTACAATTTTTTTTTTCTAAAATGTCAATTTGTTTCATCTTTGGTAAAATAGTTTTTCCTATGTATTGTGTCTGATGATAAGTTTTTCATAATGTCAATTTGTCTCACACTTTGTAATGTTGTTTAGCACTTCCCGGCCACCACTGGTAAAATTTCCTTTCCCTCTCAGTTAGCTGCTCGTGACAAAGGGCCCTGTCATCTCGCATGCATCCATTCATTCATTCCATATCTCCATCTTCCCGCAGGTTAACATTAAGCATACATTTACAAACACTGCAATGGGAAATGCTGTTTGGCACCGCTAACAATTTAGCTACAAATTATTATTTATCAGTCAAATTACTGTAAACAGCCACAATCTTCAGCAGCGCTGCAGTTTCACTATGTGGCTGCTTTCTGTACATTCTACATCGCAAATAACCAACTAGCTAAAGATGTGTGAACGTTTTATATTACTTACACATGCTTATTTTAGAATATATGTAAACGACACTTGTCAGACGTTATTTTAGAGAGCAGGCGTGAACTGTGTGCTCTTCATTTCTGTTTGATTCAGACAGGCAACGTTGCTAACAGCTGCTCTGACTGCACTTGTAGAGGAGTGACGTGAAGCTGATCCGCCAATCCCAGGACCTCAGTTTGTCATGGGGCATGAATGAAATGAAGTGAAACTGCTGAACTGCAGTTAAAGTAAAAAAAATGAAAGACCCCGAAATTACATGAAGCTCTGGAGGAAATGTGCACAGCCTGGTTACACGACGTTAGTCAGAATTATTAGCCCCCCTTTGAATTTTTTTTTCTTTTTTAAATATTTCCCAAACGATGTTTAACAGGGCAAGGAAATTTTCACAGTATGTCTGGTAATATTTTTTCTTCTGGAGAAAGTCTTATTTGTTTTATTTTAGCTAAAATAAAGCAGTTTTAAAATTTTTAAACACCATTTTAAGGTCAATATTTTTACCCCCTTTAAGCTGTATATTTTATTCGATAGTCTACAAAACAAACCATCATCATGCAATGACTTACCTAATTGCACTAACCTACCTAGTTAACCTAATTAACCTAGTTAAGCCTTTAAAAGTCTTTTAAAGCTGTATAGAAGTGTCTTGAAAAATATCTAGTCAACTATTAGTCAAGATCATCATGGCAAAGATAAAATAAATCAGGTATTAGAAATGAGTTATTAAAACTATCATGATTAGAAATGTGCTGAAGAAATCTGCTCTCTGTTTAACAGAAATTGGGGGGGGGGAGATTAAACAGGGGTGCTAATAATTCAGGGGGGCTAATAATGCTGACTTCAACTGTATGTGCTATAACATGCACAACAGGATCATGAAAGGAACATTTAAAAAGCAACTCATGTAAACACCTTCATCATAATATTGACTTATTCAGATTAAGGCAAATCATTAGATCACTGATGTCCATGTAACTGTAGCCACAAGCCCCAAACCCGGAAAAAATGAGTTCACTGATTTTGATGACAGCCTTTCCACTGGTTAGTAGTAAGTCAATGTAATGTTACTTGCATAATGCAAATCTTAAATTCATTCTAGCAAAAAAATGATCATAATACATGTATTAATGCAATTCAGTTCAAATCTATAAAATGTGAATTAATGTGTGCTTTACACTTTAATCATATTGTTCAATTTATTTGAATAAAATAAATATATACGTTTTTTGTCAAATCAAAGAGTCATCCACCATGATTTTGTGTTCAGGCACTGTTTTGGCACCGGCACATTTTAAAAGTATTGATTTAGCACTGGGATCGAAATCACCCCATAGATACCCAGCTCTAGAAGTAGGATTTTTTATTTTTTTTAAATGCAATTTAATTGCATGCAAAAAAGTTTAATATTTATTTTCAGTATTTAAATACATTAATTATTGTGTAATTTTGCACTATATAAGTTTTAACTTTTAATCAGCAGGAAATTTCATCAAAAGTGGCATTATCTTCTTTTCATTAAAGAATTGTGACTCGTGACGAACGTTTTCTTTAATAAAATATGAGCTGTTTTCAACATCAACAGCGAGCAGAAATATGTTGTAATCATCAAATCATGTTTTTTTTTTTTTTTTAAAGAGAGATCATGTGACATGCATAGGCATTAATAATGCTGATAATTCAGCTTTGAATCACTGAAATAAAGGCTAACATTTTAAACACATTCACATCATTTCAAACTGTAATACTATTCAGTTTTCCTGCTTTTTTAATTGTATTTTTAATGAAATAAATTACTCTCTGCTAAGCATATAAGAGATTTATTTTAATAAAACATTTATTAATTCAGACCTGACATGTAAAATTGAAACCAACTGTGATTTTTGTAAACATTATCCACACCTTTATAGGGTAACAAAACCATCCTGCGTGTGTGTGTGTGTGTGTCAGTCATTCATTCCCGCTGTGCAATCTCCTGGGGTAGCGCTAATGCTCTGGCTGCATGGCTCATTTCTTTCAATTACCGCACTTGAGCGTGGAAAAGCCCACCAGTGTTAAACAGACAGGACCGTATGTGTACCGATCCCCCGCCTCCATACATTACACCTGTCCCGAGCGCCGCTAATTGTGCTGCTTTTAATCAAATCTGAGCACCTTTTGTAGAACTTGCACAGGCCGTTGCAGTTATTCAAGCCATTTCTTCAAGAGACCTGACTTCCCAAAGTGTTCGTTTGCAATGAGTCGATAATAAAGAAGAATTGTATGTTATGCAAAGGATACAGTGGGGGGAAATAAGTATTGAACACGTCACCATTTTTTACAGAAAGCATGTTTCTAAAAGTACTGTTGGTTTGATATTTTAACGGCATGAGGATCACCAAAGAAATCCATATATGCAAAGAAAACAAAACTAATTAGTTGACAAATGAAGTCATGAGTAATAAAATGAAATGACACTGGGAAAAAGTGTTGAACACATGAAGAAAGGGAGGTGTAGTTCAGCAGGGAAAGCCCAGACTGCAGCTGAAATCTCTCAGTAGTTCTTCAGCAACCCTCTGCCCTTCCTTAGTGTATATTAATATCAGCTGCTTCAGTCCAGCATCTACATTAGCAGGAGGATGAAGATGAAACCAGGGCGGACATTTCAGCAAGACAGGGATCCAAAACACAGCCAAGGAAACTCTCAGATGCTTTCAAAGAAAGAAAATTAAGCTGTAGAATGGCCCAGCCAATCACCTGATGTAAATCCAATAGAGAATACAAAATAAAGCTCAGATTTGATAGACGAGACACTCATCAAACAGAAATGGAGACACATCAGAGCAGGCAACATTCCTCCATCTTCTATTGTCCAGTTTTGGTGAGTCTGTGTGAATTGTAGCCTCAGTTTCCTGTTCTTAGCTGACAGGAGCGGCACCCGGTGTGGTCTTCTGCTGCTGTAGCCCATCCGCCTCAAGGTTGGATGTGTTGTGTGTTCAGAGATGCTCTTCTGCAGAGCTCGGTTGTAACGAGTACTTATTTGAGTTACTGTTGTGTTTCTATCAGCTGAACCAGTCTGGCCATTCTCCTCTGACCTCTGGCATCAGCAAGGCATTTGCACCCACAGAACTGCCGCTCACTGGATATTTCCTCTTTTTCAGACCATTCTCTGTAAACCCTAGAGATGCGTGAAAATCCCAGTAGATCAGCAGTTTCTGAAATACTCAGACCAGCCCGTCTGGCACCAACAACCATGCCACTTATAGAACCATGTATAAAATCACTTAAATCCCCTTTCTTTCTCATTCTGATGCTCGATTTGAACTGCAGCAGATCGTCTTGACCATGTCTACATGCCTAAATGCATTGAGTTGCTGCCATGTGATTGGCTGATTAGAAATTTGCGTTAACAAGCAGTTGGACAGGTGTACCTAATAAAGTGGCCGGTGAGTGTATATTTAAACATAACTTAACTAACTTCTTAGTTTTTATAGATTTAAGTGGATTGAACACAAAGCAATTGAGTTGTTCCAACTAAATCTTAAGAGTTGTGTTGTTTCAGCTTATTTTAAATAAGTTATTTGATCAAGCAACACAAAATATTTTGATGAGTGTATTTTGTACTTTAAAGCTAACCATTTGAAATGGCACACCATTTGCACCTTTGTTCCTGAGAGTGCATTAAAAATCAATAGTCTAGAGACATTCAAATCATTCATTCATTCATTCATTTATTCATTTTTTTGTCAGCTTGGTCTCTTCACTCATCAGGGGTCGCCACAGCGGAATGAACTGCCAACTTATCCAGCATATGTTTTACGAAGTGGATGCCCTTCCATCCGCAAGCCAACACTCCAAAACACCCACACACTCTTACATTCACACTTATACACTACGGACAATTTAGTTAATCAATTCCCCTGTAGCACATGTGTTTGGACTGTGAGGAAAACCGGAGCACCCGGAAGAAACCCACACCGACACAGGGAATATTTCCGCAAGATGTCATCAAGTTTAGCTAAATTAATTCACGACTCCTCCTAAAGTGACGAGCGATGCATTAAACCACGCTTCATTTTCGTAATGTATAGTTTGTCTAAAGCAGGGATACAGTCAGTCAGCGCAGTCGTCCCTCCAGAGCAAAAACGATATTTTGTGTCTGCCGGTTTTGTTTGCCTGCGGGAGTTCACTGGCATTTTCCCGCACGTGAATTCTGACCAATCAATAAGCAGTTTCGTTTCAACTGGTTCGGACCAAAGCCAGCAGTGTGGTGTGAAAACGACCCAAAGACGGCAGAAAATGCAACAATGTATCATGTATTACCCTTGGTCCGGACCAAATGAAGCGAACTACAGATGTGAAAGCATCCTTAGGGCCCTATCATACACCCGGCGCAGTGTGGCGCAAAGCGCGGCGCAGTAGTCTTTTGGTAGTTTCAGCTTGGCGCAAGAGTCATTTTGAGGCGTTGCGCTACGCTACTTAAATAGCAAATGCATTAGCGCTCATTTGTGCGTCCATAGGCGTTCTGGTCTAAAAAGGAAGGCGTTCTGAGGCGGACCGCTGGCGCGTTGCTATTTTGAGAAACTAAAAAAGATTTTTCATTAGACCAAAACAAACCCGGTCTAAACTCCAGCGCAGAGTTGCGCCTCGCTTACACACTGCTTAATACACAGGAGAGCAATAGGCAAATATCTTTACATATGAAAAAATGTAAATATTAAGGATATATATAGGATATAATAAGAATAGATATAGAATATAAATATAAAGGATTAAAATATTACAAAACATATTATTTTCTAGACTACATAAATATGAAAAATCACTGCCTTCATGTCTTCTTTATCTCGGGAGGCCTTTTCAGTTCATTAATAACAATTTGCTTTTGTATAATGTTATTATTATTATCAGTATTATTTATTATATCCATATTTATATTTGTTTTATTAAAAACAAGCTTAGATTTGCCCACCTGCAGGTTTTAGACCATATGGGGCACAGCATGTGTTTTAGGATATAACTCAGGTTTTTGAGCACACTTCATTATTATTATTCATTTATTCGTTTGCTGGAAATAAGAACTGAATTTAGAAATAGTTTTGAAACGAATCTTAACAAACAAAAGTATTTATTTATGGACTAATTGATGTCTGTGCGTAAAGGTTTCCCTATCAAAGAGTGAATGTGAAAGTAGATCTTTTATCTCTCGTTCTCACGCAGTAGATGCTCTGTTTAACAGTTTTCTGTTAAAAAGCTGTGAACTGTTTGCTTGTGAAATACTCAGTTTTTCCACTTAGACTTACTTTGCGTCCTGTAAATAGCGAATGCGCTCTTGGCGTGACGCAGCTGACTCTTAAAGGGAATGGGAGATGAGACTCTGATTGGTTTATTCATTAAAACACACCTATAACTCATTAGGAAAATAAACTCAACCCTTTTAGAACATGTGCCGCGCCGCAAATCGTATTTTCCCGTCCTTAAATTAGCAAAAATGCGTTCTGACACGCCCTGAAATCATTTGCGCCCTGCGTTTTGCGCTCTGCGCATGGACCGTCAAAATAGAGCCCTTAGAGTTTATCCAGGTTTCCATCAGAATCAAAAATAAATATTCCTTTTCACCAGCTCTCATTCATATGAATTTCCATGTATAATAAAAACCCATCGTTGCTTTTTAATGCACGACACGCACGATGCAAAAAAAAAAAACCTCCTATGCTTGAAGGTCTAAGTCACCAACGGTTTCCGACACGCAATAAACAGCGGCGTCATTTAAATTCCCTCATAACCTGCCCTCCGAATCATTATCAGCGCTCCAGAGATATTACAAAGAATATTCCTATTGTAAAATGTTGATTTAGCACATCGTCGGAATATAAAGCGACCGCAGCGACACTTGAAATGAACGACTCGGCGGTCTATTGTACCCTTCGCTCCCCCCGACGGTTTCCAAGCAAATTAATTAACAAGAGAAGGAGGAAAAAAGAGGTAAGAATGCAAATGGCAGAGCGAGGCCTCCCTCACTTTAGACTCTCGTAGGCTTTTGTTCTGCCGTATTGTACCAAATTATTTAATTGGGTCTTTCTGATTGTGTGCGCACACAGAAAGGATCGCAGGCCTTTGTCAGAAACCCATACAGCTAACAATGCAGTATCAAATTCAATTCCCATCAAAAAGAAAGAAATGAATCCCCCTCTAAAAAAAAGGGTAAAAGAAAGCGTGGTTTGGGCTGGCCGTGGAGATTAATGACGATCTCCAGAATCACCAGCTCTGGGACGGCAGATTTCTCAGGCAAAATAAAAGGCCTTTTTCAGACACAACAATGGCAGGCCTGCGGATGTGACAGGGCTCAAGGAGATGTCGAAATAAATCAGAAACAGCACTGAAGTTTTTGCAGAGAACGCCACAATGAGATGCTTGAGAGTGAGATGCAGGTTGCAGGTCCGAGGTTGTTGCTTTTTGTTTGCTTGGAAAATCACACAAGTTGTTTGTTGATGCATTTTGGCAGACATATGTGTTGACGTCTGAAGCCTTGGTGAATAATTTATTTATATTTTATATATTTATTTTTACTTTATTGCATTTTGTTTAATTTATTTTAAGTAAATTTTGGCGGTTCATTCTGCTGTGGTGACCTCTGAAATAGAGAATAAGCCAAAGGAAAATTCATTTATTGTTTTGTTTCATTTATTTTATTTTAATGAATTAAATTTATATTTTTTATATCATGTTGTTTTTTTCAGTGCTTTTTCATTTGCTTTAATTTTAATTTATTATTGTTATTTTTTCTTTTGCTTATTTGGCGTTCATGCATTGATTTTGTTTTTTAAAATTTCTTTTCTTTTATTTATTTAATTTGTATTTTTTTATTGTAGTCAGTCATTTGCTTCACTATTTTATATTTATTTTAATTAATTAAAATATTTTACTCTATTTATTTATTTGTGTTAGTTTAACTGTTAGTGTAACTGATTTTTTAATTTTAATAAATTTTTTTTGCTTCATTTAGCTTTATTTATTTATGTTTTTTTATTTTTTGTTTTTTTATTTTTGTTTTGCTTTTTTTATTTATTTATATTTATATATGTATATATTTATTTATTTTGATTAGATTTTTTTTATTGTAGTCAGTCATTTTTTTCATTGTTTTATATTCATTTTAATTAATTTAATTTTTTTATTTTATGTTATTTTATTGTTTTTTGATGCATTTTGGCCGACAGATGTGTTGATGTCTGAAGTCTTGGGGAATAATTTATTTATATTTTATTGTATTTTTATAATATTGTATTTTGTTTTGTTTAATTTAATTAAATTTAGGTGGTTCATTATGCTGTGTGGTGACCTCTGAAATATAGACTAAGCCAAAGAAAAAATTATTTAATTGCTTTAGTTTATTTTGTTTTATTTATTTTATTTTAATTAATTAAAATATTTTTTTTATTTTATGTTGTTAATTTTTTCAGTAAGTTTATTTGCTTTAATTTTAATTAATTATTTTGTTTATTTATTTATTTAGCATTCATGCATTGATTTATTTTTTTATTTTTTTATTTTATTTATTTATTTATTTATTATTTGATTAGATTTTTATTGTAGTCAGTCATTTGCTTCACTATTTTATATTTATTTGAATTAATTGAAATATTTTATGCTATTTATTTATTTCAGTCAGTTTATTTGTTTTAATTTATTTTGATTAATTAATTAGTTTTTATATATATATATATATATTTATTTATTTATATGTATGTGTATATATAGTATATGTTTTATATTCATTTTAATTAATTTAATTATTTTTTATTTTGTTATTTATTTTTTTTAGTCAGTTTATTTGTTTTAATTACTTTCAATTAACTCAATAAACTCAATCCCATGCTCACTGTTTTAACAGCGCCCTGTCATTTAGCATGAAAAAATTTTGTTAACAGAGGGCCATACTGTATATGATGATTTTGGCTAATAAATAACACTCATCTTGACTCTTTTTACAAGACAATTAACAGAAAGGCACCAAAATTATAAAATAAACAAATAAATAAATGTTTAATTACTTATTTTACCCAAAGTTACACATATTTAAATTGATCGCTTGTTTTATTAAATATTTTAATCTTTCATTTTAACATAAAATAGACAGTACTTTCATCTAATCTTCATTTTATGTATGCAAAAGTCTTCTCTTTTTTGACCGTATATGTGTGTAAAGAGTTGAAACTCATTGTTTTAACAGCGTACTGTCATTTAGCTTGAAAAATTGTGTTAACAGAGGGCGACTTTTGATGATTGTGGTCTGCAGGAAACAAGAAGAAACAAAGTCACCCAATTTTTACACATTTAATATGATTGCTTATAATCTATTTTAATGTTTAATTTTCACATAAAATAGATACTTTACTATTTATTATTCATTTTATTCATGCAAATATTGATATGAGATGTCATTTTTGACTGTATATGTATAACAAGTTTAAACTCGATCCTCTGCTCACTGTTTTAACAGCGTCCTGTCGTTAATCATGAAAAATTGAGTTAACGGAGGGCCATATATGATGATTTTGGTGAATAAAAGACTCTCATCTTGACTCTTTTTGCAAGAAAATTAACAGAGAGGCACCAAAATTATAAAATAAATTAATAAATAAATGTTTAAGACTTATTTTACCCAAAGTTACACATATTTAAATTGATCGCCTATTCTATTATATATTTTATTGTTTAATTTTAACATAAAATAGACACTTTACTATTTAATATTCATTTTATCTGTGCAAAAGTCTCATTTTTGACCTTCTGTATGTGTAAAGAGTTTAAACTCGATCCTCTGCTCACTGTTTTAACAGCGTCCTGTCGTTAATCATGAAAAATTGAGTTAACAGAGGGCCTTATATGATGATTTTGGTAAATAAAAGACTCCCATCTTGACTCTTTTTGCCAGAAAATTAACAGAAAGGCACCAAAATTATAAAATAAATTAATAAATAAATGTTTATGACTTATTTTACCCAAAGTTACACATATTTAAATTGATCGCTTATTCTATTATATTTTAATGTTTAATTTTAACATAAAATAGACACTTTACTATTTAATATTCATTGTATCTATGCAAAAGTCTCATTTTTGACCGTATGTATGTGTAAAGAGTTTAAACTCAATCCTCTGCTCACTGTTTTAACAGCATCCTGTCGTTTAGCATGAATAATTGAGTGAACAGAGGGCCATATTTGATGATTTTGGTGCGTAAAAGACGCACATCTCCACTCTTTTACATTCTCCACATGGCCCCGTCCCGTTGCTGCCGTATTTACTGGATTTCCCCTGATTCACAGACGCTGCTCGCTGGACCGGAACCTTCCAGCTGCCACCCCAACATCTCATTATTTTTGGAAATATCAAGCTTGTATCTTTTCGATAAATAATTCCCGGCAGTATAATGTATCAGACTAAAACATATTTTCAGGGGGCCGGCGAGGTTAAAGTGCCAATCTTACCTTTTTACATTTCTCCCCCTGCCCCGAAGACAGTGATTTCCATATATAGAGTGACCAGGGTTTTTTTTTGTCTGCGTGTGTGTGTCAGGGTGTAGCACATATTGCTGTCAGAGATTGGAGATGAGGCCTGCTAAACTTGTAAAAAAGCCTCGCAGCACCAATCGGGGCTCTGGCATTAGAAAGAATGGCGACTGTGAAGTTTTTATCAGACTCCTTGACAAACATTACAGTTTAATGCTGTTTTTTTGTGCGCCCGTGCATTCTTATCCCGCGCTGAAAACATTTATCTACTTGAAGAAAAAAAAAATGGTCGCCACAGGGAAGGATTTTTATTCAATAGACCACAATGGTGCTGCTATATTGGACATGTTACTGTCGGGATCCTCAATATATTCACAGCCAAAACTATTTATCTTCATGCTTGGAATAAAGTGTACATTAAGGAGTATTTTTTATTTTACAATGGCATTCTGGCATTCATCCTAAACTGCTCTTCTATCGCTTTTTCTCTCCCGCCTTCATTTCCAATCGCATTCAGGGGAAACTATGTATCACATTCGGCCACAACTCTGGAGAAATACATTTACAAGTGAAAGGCATCTAAACATTGGAGCGCATCTTATAATGTTTCCGTGTGCGGATGCAATATAATCACAATTTAACACGAGTGCAGCTTTGATTGCTCGGTTTTATTCATAGCGAGTCATGAGAGGCTGTGTGTTAAAGTGTTTGCAGCATCTGCTGAGGTGGTTGAATGAGCTGAATCATTTGCAGGTACTGCAAAATCAATGAAAGCGAATGAGACCGGAAGCCATGAGCCAAAAACATGGCTGTGCCCGCTTGCACATGAAGAATTTATTTTTAAGAATTAAAATTTAGCAAATTTTAGATTTATTCGTGATCAGATGTCATGTGAGGCTGCTCTAATCTGTCATCACTCCATGATCATTTCTCACATCACTTATTGTTTAACCACTTGGTCCCAAGCCAGCATCACTACTCTGAAGCCACTTAAATCTTTATACAAACAACCCATAAAAACTAGGGATGTAAGGGTATTGTAAATACCGTCATACCGCAATATTAATTTTTTTCGATATTACCGTAGTCGCATGACTCTGTAAAACTATAGGTCTTCTGAGAAAATTTGCTCAGGCGAATGAAGCGAACGGGAGGTAGCGGAAACTACAATTCCCATCAGCCCATGCGTGGCCATCATCCCTTGCGGTCTGTTGTCGCTACAGATCCAGTAATGCGGAAATGGAGTGTGCTGCTAGAAGCGGGGATCAAAAAGAGCTGGAAATGATCGAACCTGAAGCGGGTGTTGTCGCCGCACGCGTACTGAATAGCGGTATTGTCGCGCATGTTCTGATCAGCTGTGTTGTCGCGCGCGTACTGAATAGCGGTATTGTCGCGCGTGTTCTGATCAGCTGTGTTGTCGCGCGCGTACTGAATAGCGGTGTTGTCGCGCGTGTTCTGATCAGCTGTGTTGTCGCGCGCGTACTGAATAGCGGTGTTGTCGCGCGCGTTCTGATCAGCTGTGTTGTCGCGCGCGTACTGAATAGCGGTATTGTCGCGCGTGTTCTGATCAGCTGTTTTGTCGCGCGTGCGTACTGAATAGCGGTATTGTCGCGCGTGTTCTGATCAGCTGTGTTGTCGCGCGCGTACTGAATAGCGGTATTGTCGCGCGCGCGTACTGAATAGCGGTATTGTCGCGCGTGTTCTGATCAGCTGTGTTGTAGCGCGCGTACTGAATAGCGGTATTGTCGCGCGCGTACTGAATAGCGGTATTGTCGCGCGTGTTCTGATCAGCTGTGTTGTCGCGCGCGTACTGAATAGCGGTGTTGTCGCGCGCGTACTGAATAGCGGTGTTGTCGCGCGTGTTCTGATCAGCTGTGTTGTCGCGTGCGTACTGAATAGCGGTGTTGTCGCGCGTGTTCTGATCAGCTGTGTTGTCGCGCGCGTACTGAATAGCGGTGTTGTCGCGCGCGTTCTGATCAGCTGTGTTGTCGCGCGCGTTCTGATCAGCTGTGTTGTCGCGCGCGTACTGAATAGCGGTATTGTCGCGCGTGTTCTGATCAGCTGTGTTGTCGCGCGCGTACTGAATAGCGGTATTGTCGCGCGTGTTCTGATCAGCTGTGTTGTCGCGCGCGTACTGAATAGCGGTATTGTCGCGCGTGTTCTGATCAGCGGTATTGTCGCGCGTGTTCTGATCAGCTGTGTTGTCGCGCGCGTACTGAATAGCGGTATTGTCGCGCGTGTTCTGATCAGCTGTGTTGTCGCCGCACGCGTACTGAATAGCGGTATTGTCGCGCATGTTCTGATCAGCTGTGTTGTCGCGCGCGTACTGAATAGCGGTATTGTCGCGCGTGTTCTGATCAGCTGTGTTGTCGCGCGCGTACTGAATAGCGGTGTTGTCGCGCGTGTTCTGATCAGCTGTGTTGTCGCGCGCGTACTGAATAGCGGTGTTGTCGCGCGCGTTCTGATCAGCTGTGTTGTCGCGCGCGTACTGAATAGCGGTATTGTCGCGCGTGTTCTGATCAGCTGTTTTGTCGCGCGTGCGTACTGAATAGCGGTATTGTCGCGCGTGTTCTGATCAGCTGTGTTGTCGCGCGCGTACTGAATAGCGGTATTGTCGCGCGCGCGTACTGAATAGCGGTATTGTCGCGCGTGTTCTGATCAGCTGTGTTGTCGCGCGCGTACTGAATAGCGGTATTGTCGCGCGCGTACTGAATAGCGGTATTGTCGCGCGTGTTCTGATCAGCTGTGTTGTCGCGCGCGTACTGAATAGCGGTGTTGTCGCGCGCGTACTGAATAGCGGTGTTGTCGCGCGTGTTCTGATCAGCTGTGTTGTCGCGTGCGTACTGAATAGCGGTGTTGTCGCGCGTGTTCTGATCAGCTGTGTTGTCGCGCGCGTACTGAATAGCGGTGTTGTCGCGCGCGTTCTGATCAGCTGTGTTGTCGCGCGCGTTCTGATCAGCTGTGTTGTCGCGCGCGTACTGAATAGCGGTATTGTCGCGCGTGTTCTGATCAGCTGTGTTGTCGCGCGCGTACTGAATAGCGGTATTGTCGCGCGTGTTCTGATCAGCTGTGTTGTCGCGCGCGTACTGAATAGCGGTATTGTCGCGCGTGTTCTGATCAGCGGTATTGTCGCGCGTGTTCTGATCAGCTGTGTTGTCGCGCGCGTACTGAATAGCGGTATTGTCGCGCGTGTTCTGATCAGCTGTGTTGTCGCGCGCGTACTGAATAGCGGTATTGTCGCGCGTGTTCTGATCAGCTGTGTTGTCGCGCGCGTACTGAATAGCGGTATTGTCGCGCGTGTTCTGATCAGCTGTGTTGTCGCGCGCGTACTGAATAGCGGTATTGTCGCGCGTGTTCTGATCAGCTGTTTTGTCGCACTTTCTATCCAAGACTAAAAAGGGCATGTGCACTGCACAGGTTCAGCCCTATGTGTGCACATGCCTGCAAGTTGGGGAATACGACTAATAACAGTCATGGGGACTGCAGAAACACAGCACACTGTTCAGATTGATGCAGACATTGACTTGTACCGCAAAGAGATCTCTATCTCACTCATGGTTTGTCTTCTCAAGTGGGGGAAAGACAATGCACAACGTTACCCACTGCTGTCAACATGGGCCAAGTCATATCTCTTGTCCCAGAAACCTCAGTCCCAAATGAGAGGGGTTTTTTCTGTTGCAGGGGACATTGTAAATACCCAGAGATACCAGCTTTTACCAGATTATATTTATATGATAATTTTCCTTTAAACCCATCTCTATCTAAGTGAGTGAGTGATTAAATGTTGAATGTGATGAGTTTTCAACAATACTAAATTGAAACTTAATTTTTTTACATGGTTTAATATTTTTTTGTTATTAAAATTGAAGTTCCTGTTTCAAAGCTTACAGATAGATGACTAATTTGTATGTCATTGACACTTTTTTGGATTATTTTCATAAGTTTTGTTTTTTCCTGTAAATGATTCAATAAATACCGTACCGTGACATTCATACCGAGGTATTACCGTACCGTGAAATTCTGATACCGTTACATCCCTAATAAAAACCCTTGATAAGAAATCAGTTCAATATCAGCATTGTTTAATTTTAAAAAATACAACTCGCTTAGTTGGGGAAATGTAATTAAATATGTACATATCTGTTTAATGTTTAAGACTTTACATAACCCGACTTCACCATTAAATCAGTTTGTAAATATTAGAACGACTGCTCACCGAACTACTAGAGGAGGTGACTGAGGGGACTGCATTATTCCTCTCAAGAAAAGCAAATTCAGTCAATCTGTATTTTCAGTGAGAGCTGCTAGGGAATGGAACTCCATCCCACCAACAATTAGAAGATCATGCACTTTCCGTTCTTTTCAGTCTCATGTTAGAAATTGGTTATTGACAAACCAGCATTGTCAGCATTAGTACTGTATTCTTGACACATTTGTACTGTTGTCTTTGGCTTTTTGTCCTCTGCTGCCATCAGTCTGTTCTTTTTTTTTCTTTTTTCTTTTCTTTACTTTTTTAACTGTAATGTTTAATGTTGTGCTTCTATTTTAGGTGTGACTTTGTTAACATTCTGTAAAGGGTCTACGGATGAATAATAGCCATTCTTGGCTAATTCTGGCACATTTTACAGTAATGTTTATTAATGTGCATTGACCCTGTAAACAAATAAACAAAAAAAAACAAAAAAAACGTATTTTCCACACTATAAGGCGAACCGGAAAGCATTAAATTTTGTCACAAAATGTCTGTGCGCCTGATAATCCGGTTCCAAAATCTCTTAAAATGTTGTTGATAATAATTTTTTAGATTAGATTAGATTCAACTTTATTGTCATTACACATGTACAAGTACAATGCAACGAAATGCAGTTTAGGTCTAACCAGCAGTGCAATAGCAGCAAGTGCAGGATACAGGAATAAGTTATAAAGTGCAGTTATAGAAAACTATGGTGATATTTACAGATGGATGTACTATCGACATTATATACAGGTTGGATAAGCTATGAACAGATTTACAATATATGAATATATGTGCAGGTTGCTATCAATAATCAGTAGTGTGCAGATACAAGTTTATATAATAATAATAATAATAATAATTTCTTGCTTTTCTGGGCACTCAAAGCACTTTACACATAGGGGGGATCTCCTCATCCACCACCAGTGTGCAGCATCCACCTGGATGACATGACAGCAGCCATTTTGCGCCAGACCGCACACCATACACCAGCTGATTGGTGGAGAGGAGACAGAGTGATGAAGACAATCATGATATGGGGAGGATTAGGAAGCCATGATGGACAGAGGCCAGTGGGGAAATTTGGCCAGGATGCCGAGGTTAAACCCCTGCTCTTTTCGAAGGACATCCTGGGATTTTTAACAAACACAGAGAGTCAGGACCTCTGTTTAACGTCTCATCCGAAGCAATGGATGACAGATGGTGAACACACTTTTACTCGCCTGGCGCTGCCTACCAGGGCGAGTTACGCCACCATATGTGAATGTATTGTCGATGCGTGGGCTAAGGTATCTGCTTTAACTTTTGTCCGAGCTTTCGTGAAAGCCGGCATCATTGCTGAACAGCCACCCAGCAACGAGACTCTGACAGTGATGAGAGAGAACAGGGCGTGTTTGATGGCGAAACTGCCCAGCTGTTCAATTCAGACACAGAAGATGAGAACTTTGATGGATCTGTGGAAGAAGACTGATTAAAAAAATAATGTGAGTGTATTGTTAAATAGTACAATAAAGTTCAACTAAACTACGGTAACTGTTTTGCTTACATTACCTTTTTTTATAGACTGTATGTGTGCTTGGAAAATCACACAAGTTGTTTGTTGATGCATTTTGGCAGACATATGCGTTGATGTCTGAAGCCTTGGTGAATAATTTATTCATTTTTTATTTATTTATTTTTATTTTATTGCATTTTTTTTGTTTAATTTAATTAAATTTTGGCGGTTCATTCTGCTGTGACGACCTCTGAAATAGAGACTAAGCCAAAGGAAAATTCATTTAATTGTTTTGTTTTATTTTGTTTTATTTATTTTATAATAATAAAATTTATAATTTTTTTTACTTTATGTTGTTTTTTTTCAGTGCTTTTTAATTTCCTTTAATTTTAATTTATTATTTAATTAATTTATTTATTTATTTGGCGTTCATGCATTGAATTTGTTTTTTAAAATTTATTTTCTTTTATTTATTTATTTAATTTGAATGTTTTTATTGTAGTCAGTCATTTGCTTCACTATTTTATATTTATTTTAATTAATTAAAATATTTTACGCTATTTATTTATTTCAGTTAGTTTAACTTTTAGGTTTAGATTTATTTTGATTTATTAATTAATTATTTTTTTGGCTTCATTTTGCTTTATTTATTTATGTTTTTTGTTTTTTATTTTTGTTTTGCTTTATTTTGCTTTAATTTATTTTGTTATTTATATATTTATTTATTTAGATTTTTTTTATTGTAGTCAGTAATTTTTTTTCAAAGTTTTATATTCATTTTAATTAATTAATTATTTTTATTTTATTTTATTTTATTGTTTGTTGATGCATTTTGGCCTAAACTATGGTAACTATTTTGCTTCCTTTACCTTTTTTTATAGACTGTATGTTTTAGCGTGTGCCTTATAACACATTGCGCCTTATGTATTGGTTAAGTACAGAAATAGTCCTTGTAATTGAGATTGCGTCTTATAATCTGGTGCGCCATATAGTGTGGAAAAAACGGTAAGTTTTATATAGAAGGTGATCAGTGTCAGTCTCACAACTACACTCTCAGAAATAAAGGTACAGGAGCTGTCATTGGGACAGTACCTTTTCAAAAGGTACATAATTATACCTGAAGGGTCCATAATGGTACCCCAAAGGTACTTTTTAGGTACAATTGGGTCAGGGCCGGAGTGGGACTCCTTTTCAGCTCTTGAGTTTCAAGTTTTAGACCGGCCCACCTGTTCACGACTGACTATATTTATTCAGTTTCTAATGACACTATCACGTCTTTGTCAAGGACACAGCTGCTTTAGAACTTCAAATGTTTTTCATAAATATGAGAACATTAAAGGATCGCTAAATCTCCAACACTAATCTTGAAACATCTCAATGTCCTTTCTAGCAATATCAGAATATATGTTCTGTGCAAAATCCCCCAATTTGGGCCTGATTTGGGTTCTAATATGCACCTTTTAGTTACCACTGTGGACGCTTTGGGTACAAATATGTATCCTTTAAAAAGGTACTGCCCCAGTGACAGCTTCTGTAATGCCTAGTTCAGACTGCGTGATTTTAGCCGCGATTTTGGCTCGCCGACAGGTTTTGAGAAATCGCCGACAAATGCCTGAAATCACAGACAAATCGCTGCTCATGCACGTGAGTGACAATCACACAGTATGAACTTTCAAAGACGCGATCTTAGAGAATCGCAGATGAGTCGCCGATGCCTGTGAGATATCTGGAGCTGTCGGCAATTCAAATCATGCCGTGTGAAATGAGTTTTGACTGAAAATAACATCAGCGATCGCCTACAGCCAATGAGAGAGCAGCTTTCACTTGTGTGTGTGTGTGTGTGTGTGTATACCTGCTGCAGGCCAGCGGGAGGCTGGGGGAGAAGTTAAAAGCGCTCTTTTTCGTTTTATTTGGACCCACGAAATGGAGGAAAAACTAGTGGAGGTTTGACAGGACTCAGAAGCAACCGTGTCTGTTTGACGTTTCATCCAGAAAGAAATTAGTTTATTATCAACTTTGAGGAGAAATGGCTAATTCCCTTTAAACCCAGGTGAGCAAACATGTGCATGTTCTACCCCATTAAAGGCTTCTTTCTCATTATGTAGTTAATAACAAAAGATATACGACGTGTTTTTGGCTGTGAGACGTAGTTTGGACCAAGTTGTCGGCGATTCTTCCTATAGTAAAGTCTTGCAATGTGAAAATCCCTGTCGCCGATCCATCTTGCAGTGTAAACAAAGCAGCGACGAAACGCTAGCCCAGATAGTCATGCAGTGTGAAAACATCTGTGACACACTACTTTGGAAATCATGCAGTCTGAACTCGGCATAACTAAAAGTTTAGTTCCAATCCCAATTAGACACACCTAGGCTAGCTAATCAATCTCATACTAGGCTTTCTAGAAACATCCGTGCAGGTGTGTTGAGGCAAGTTAGGCTAGAATCTGCAGGACATCGGCGCTCTAGGACTGTGTTCGGGCATCCCTGATCTAAACAGTCTCTGGGTCAATGCATGTAAGATTTTGAACATCTTCTTGGACACTTTTAATGCTTCCAAACAGTTTGCTGCAATGCAAAGGTCACATATCTTGAGGTAGTTCATTATGAGGTGATTTACCTTCTATGTGTGATTTGATTGGACAGGAATAACAGGACTGATTTTTCTAATTCCCACAAGAAATAATAAAGTCGTGACTGCAGGTTGAACACTGAAAACCCTAATGTTGTCTTTACTTAAACAATTAAGTAAAGTTGACTGAACATAACTTAAAATTTTGCATTTTAGTGGTATCACTTAAAAATATGAGTTAATTTAACTTATGTACCATGAAAATGCAAAAACTTAAGATTTCAAGTGTAGTGAGCTCAAAACTATAATTAATAATTTGGAAAAAAAGAATTCATTTTCACAAATTTAGTCTTGACTATTAAATTCTAATTTGTGCAACCTTTTTTGATCTTTTTTAAATCAGAAAACATGGCTTCAGATATATTATTCATTATAATGTGAATAAATGGCTACTTATTTTTTATATATAACTATATATATTTTATATATATATAGTACTGTTTTAATGGAACTACAGGGCACTAGAGGGCGCTGGTCACAAACCTGGAATGTATAATAGGTGAGTGGGTGAATGAAGAAGAGATTCAGTTGTGGTAGAGGGAAGTATGGTTCCTTGGAGCTACTTCAAGCTGTTTGTATTGTGAAGTCCTAGTTGGTAAACCTTGCCTTTAAGATCAGCCTAAGGGCTTCCTTTTTCAGTTTGCCAAACTTAGCACTAAGTGTGGTGAACTGAACAATTCAAGTATAATCTACTTAAGTACTAAGTTTGGTGAACTGAACAATTCAAGTATAATCTACTTAAGTACAAAGTTTGGTGAACTGAACAATTCAAGTATAATCTACTTAAGTACTAAGTTTGGTGAACTGAACAGTTCAAGTATAATCTACTTAAGTACTAAGTTTGGTGAACTGAACAATTCAAGTATAATCTACTTAAGTACTAAGTTTGGTGAACTGAACAATTCAAGTATAATCTACTTAAGTACTAAGTTTGGTGAACTGAACAATTCAAGTATAATCTACTTAAGTACTAAGTTTGGTGAACTGAACAGTTCAAGTATAATCTACTTAAGTACTAAGTTTGGTGAACTGAACAATTCAAGTATAATCTACTTAAGTACTAAGTTTGGTGAACTGAACAATTCAAGTATAATCTACTTAAGTACTAAGTTTGGTGAACTGAACAGTTCAAGTATAATCTACTTAAGTACTAAGTTTGGTGAACTGAACAATTCAAGTATAATCTACTTAAGTACTAAGTTTGGTGAACTGAACAGTTCAAGTATAATCTACTTAAGTACTAAGTTTGGTGAACTGAACAGTTCAAGTATAATCTACTTAAGTACTAAGTTTGGTGAACTGAACAGTTCAAGTATAATCTACTTAAGTACTAAGTTTGGTGAACTGAACAATTCAAGTATAATCTACTTAAGTACTAAGTTTGGTGAACTGAACAATTCAAGTATAATCTACAAAACCGGCAAGTTAAATAAACTCATACATGCAAGTTTTGGGAGACTCCATTACTCAATTAAATTGAGGCAACGAGTTTACTCAATTAATTTAGCTCAGTCAACTTATTAGGGTTTTCAGTGAAGTAGTGGAGTAAAAGTACAGATACTGCACTAAAAATGTACTCAAGGAAAAGTAAAAGTACACATTTTTAAAACTACTTAATGAATACAAATCCTGAGAAAAACTACTCAATTACAGTCATTTGAGTGTTTGTAATTACACCACTGGCAAGCATGAAGGTGCCAGTGCAACTCTGCAGTCAGACCCTTCTCAAAATAGGTGCCCTTTAACACAAACAAAAGCGCTTGCAGGGAATCATCGCTTTAATACCACTACATTTGAGCTTTGAGTGAATAAACACCTGTAATATTCATCACGAAGGCCTTCTTCATCACAAAGGCACTCTTGCAGTTTGATAAACATGTATATGCGGTTATGAAGAGCAGCTTTTTCCAGCTTAGATTGGTGGCAAAAGTTTAACCCTTTCTTTCTAAAAAAAGATTTAGAAACTGTAACCCATGCTTTAATCTCCTCTCGGTTAGACTACTGCAACTTTTTGTACATTGGCCTACCTCAGTCAACACTCTCTTGGCTACAGCTGGTCCAAAATGCAGCCGCCAGATTAATAACAGGAACTAAGAAAAGAGATCATATCTCCCCTGTCCTCGCCTCATTGCACTGGCTACCTATAAAATACAGGGTTGATTTTAAAATTCTTCTTTTCACTTATAAAGCTTTGCACAATTCTGCCCCGGCGTATGTCAGCGAGCTTATTAGGCCATATATAGCTTGTAGACTCTTAAGATCCCATGACCAGTTTCTTTTGTCTGTCCCTCGGTCTCGCTGCAAGTCAAAGGGTGATCGAGCTTTCAGTGTTGCGGCCCCGAAGCTCGGGAACAGTCTCCCAATGAACATCAGAATCTCTCCGTCTTTGGATGCTTTTAAATCTAACTTAAAGACATATTTTTACTCTCTTGCCTTTGACTGATGCATGCATGTTATTTTTTATTATTTATATTTTAGTGTTATTTTTAAATATATTTCATTGTATTTTAATACCAGTTAATTTTAGTTTTATTGTCTAGTTTATTTTATTGTAAAGCACTTTGGATCAGCTACGGTTGTGTAAAATTGTGCTCTATAAATAAAGTGTGCCTTGCCTTGCCTTCTTGAGTTCAGCATTCATCTCCACACTCCACAAGTTCAATTAATGAATTCATAAAAACTTTTTTTAAATGATGAAGAAGAAGAAAAAAAATCTGTTGTAGCTCTTTATCAAAGCGCTTCATATTTGCGGCATGTGGGAGCATGTTCATGCATTTGCAGAGCAGAACGAATGCTTTATAAATCTGAAGTAATGAGCATCCCCCCGGAGCTGTTGTCTAAATGAAGATTTTACAGCCAATCTGAATTTGACTGCCGCATTACTGTTCTGCCTTAAGTGCGTTTGTTTAACAGGTGTGCCAGATTGCTATTTTCCTCTTTCTTTTTGCGCCGCTGCTGCCGGGGAGAAATTACCGGCGTAGAGCTTTAGCTTACTGACGGCTGGAGGAGCTTCGGCAATCAGAAACTACCTTGAAACTGTAGTTTGTCAAGCTATTTAGGATTTAAAGTAGACTCAAGCTGTTCTTTTTTTGGAAAAACTAGTTACTAAAACTGTTTTGAGTTTGTGATGCCTGCTGTTTCAGTATTAGGATGGATGGAGTGCATGTATAATGATGCACAACAGATTATTTTTAATATAAGTGTGTTTTTATTTTGCAAATAATTTATAAAATTTAATTGTAACTCGGGCGGTATGGTGGCTTAGGGGTTAGCACTGTCGCCTCACAGCAAGACATTGGCTTGTTCGAGTCCCGGCTGGGTCAGTTGGCATTTCTGTGTTGAGTTTGCATGTTCTCCCCATGTTGGTTTGGGTTTCCTTTGGGTTCATTACGCTGTGCCGACCCCTGATAAATAAGAGACTAAGCCAAAGGAAAATAAATGAATTAATTAAATAAAAATATAATTTAATTCAATAATATTAATAATACAATTTTAATTTGTATCGTTTAATCTATTATAATATTATAAAATACCTTTTTTTAGACTCAAAAAAGCTTGTAACAACTTGAGGGAGACTAAATAGAGAGTAAATTCTCATTTTTGGTGTGAACTACCCCCTTTAAAGAGTGTCCAGGGACCAGATGAGTTACTGTATCATGCTGTCAAATGCTTAGCTAATCTACTGGTTGTCTAACGACTGGGGGGAGTGACAGAAGACAACAGCGGGTAAGATCCAATATGCAGGTTTATTCAGCGTCAGGCAAGCAGTGGTCATACAGGTGCAAACAGGTATGGGCAAATCCGAAATCGTAATCGTATTAACAGGCGACAGGTCAAAAGGCAGGCGGCTAAACAGGAGAACAAGGAAAACAAGGCTAAGGTCTAACACGGAGAAACAAGACAGGGAAACGCGTTGTAATGTCACAAAATGCAAACAAGACTCCGCCAACTGGATGGGTTCATGAGTGGCTATAAGTGGTGTGATATCAGTCTCTGACAAGGTGCAGCTGGTGATTGTAATCAGGGTAGATGAATGAACAGGCGTGCGTGACTGGAAGAAGTGCATGTATGAAAATGTAGTCCTGGGATATGCGGAAGTGTAGTATTTCAATTACAGTGTTATCTTGTTTAATGTAGTGTATTTCTGTTAGCATTTTAGATATTTTAAAGAATGCTGAAAATCTGTAACCATTGACTTTCAAAGTATTTGTTTTTCCTACGATGGAAGTCAATGGTTACAGGTTTTCAGCATTCTTCAAAATATCTTCTTTTGTAAATAATATAATAAAGACTAAATAGTATATAGAATTAAATATTTAAATATTATAAATAATAGCAGTATAATTTAATTTAATAAAAATAATACATTTGTTTAAATTTTTTAATGAATTTTATTAAAATAAAATATTTTACATTGAATAAAAGAGATTAAAAAAGGCTTGCAACCACTTAAGGGTGTGTAAATTCACATTTTTTTTTGTGAACTGCCCCTTTGAAGAGTGTCCAGGGACCCAGATGAGTTACCATATCATCAAACGCTCAGCTAATCTACTGGTTGCTTCCTCAAATAAATATTTCAATTACAGTGTTATCTTGTTTAATGTAGTGTATTTCTGTGAGCGTTTTAGATATTTTGAAGAATGCTGAAAACCTGTAACCATTGACTTTCAAAGTATTTGTTTTTCCTACAATGGAAGTCAATGGTTACAGGTTTTCAGCATTCTTCAAAATATCTTCTTTTGTAAATATTATAATAAAGACTAAATAGTATATAGAATAAAATATTTAAATATTATAAATAATAGCAGTATAATTTAATTTAATAAAAATAATACATTTGTTTTAATTTTTAATGAATTTTTTTTAATAAAATATTTTATATAGAATAAAAGAGACTCAAAAAGGCTTGTAACCACTTAAGGGTGTGTAAATTCACATTTTTTTTTGTGAACTGCCCCTTTGAAGAGTGTCCAGGGACCCAGATGAGTTACTGTATCATCAGATGCTCAACTAATCTACTGGTTGCTTCATCAAATAAATTGTTCAATTAAAGTGTTATCTAGATTAATGTAGTGTGTTTCTGTCATCGTTTTAGAAATTTTAAAGAATGCTAAAAACCTGTAACCATTGACTTCCATATTCTGTATTTGATTTTCCTACAATGGAGGTCAATGGTTACAGGTTTTCAGCATTCTTCAAAATATCTTCTCTTGTTAATCATAAAATAAAGACTAAATAATATATACAATTAAAATGTTAAAATATTATAAATAATAACTATATAATTTAATAAAAATAAAAAATGTATTGAATTTTTTATTGAATTGTATTAATATAAAATATTTTATATAGAATAAAAGAGATTAAAAAGGCTTTTAACCACGTAAGGGTGAGTAAATTCTAATTTTTGGTGTGAACTACCCCTTTAAAGTGTCCAAGGACCCAGATGAGTTACTGTATTATCAAACGCTCATATAATCTACTGGTTGCTTCATCAAATAAATATTTCAATTAAAGTATTACCTTGTTTAATGTAGTGTGTTTCTGTCATTGTTTTAGATATTTTGAAGAATGCTGAAAATCTGTAACCATTGACTTTCAAAGTATGTGTTTTTTCTTACAATGGAAGCTGTAACCAACCTGGTGACAGCTTTTTTTTAGCATTCTTCGAAATATCTTCTTTTGTAAATAATAAAATAATAATATAAAGAATAAATTGTATGTAGAATGAAAATAATTAGATATAAATAACAACAATACAATTTAATTTAATAAAAATAATAATTTTATATTTATTTTTTATTGAATGTATTATAATGTAAAATATTTTATATCAAATTAAAGAGACTCAAAAAGGCTTTGTAACCACTTAAGGGTAAGTTAAATTTTTTGGTGTGAACTACCCCCCTAAAGAGTGTCCAGTGACCAGATGAGTCACTGTATCATGCTATCAAACGCTCAGCTAATCTACTGGTTGCTTCCTCAAATAAATATTTCAATCAAAGTGTTACCTTGTTTAATGTAGTGTGTTTCTGTCAACGTTTTAGATATTTTGAAGAATGCTGAAAACCTGTAACCATTGACTTTCATAGTATGTGTTTTTCCTACAATGGAGGTCAATGGTTACAGGTTTTCAGCATTCCTCAAAATATCTTCTTTTGTGTTCAACAGAACTCATAAAAGTCTGGAAACACTTGAGGGAGACTAAATAATGAGTAAATTCAAATTTTCATTCTTCAAAATTTCTTCTTTTGCAAATAATAAAATAAAGACTAAATATTATATAGAATAAAATGTTTAAATATTATAAATAATAACAATATAATTTAATTTAATTTAATAAAAATGTATTCTTTTATTTATATATTTGTATTGAATTTTTTATAATGTACAATATTTCATATAGAATAAAAGAGATTTAAAAAGGCTTGTAACCACTTAAGGGTGAGTAAATTCTCATTTTTGGTGTGAACTGCCCCTTTAAAGAGTGTCCAGGGACCCAGATGAGTTACTGTATCATCAGATGCTCAACTAATCTACTGGTTGCTTCATCAAATAAATATTTAAATTAAAGTGCTAATGCTGAAAGCCTGTATGGAGCAGCACGGTGGCGCAGAGGGTAGCACAATCGCCTCTCAGCAAGAAGGTTGCTGGTTCGAGCCCCGGCTAGGTCAATTGGCATTTCTGTGTAGTTTGCATGTTCTCCCCGTGTTTGCATGGGTTTCCTCCTGGTGCTCCGGTTTCCCCCACAGTTCAAACACATGCGCCATAGGTGAATTGAACTAAATTGGCCGTAGTGTATGTGTGTGAATGAGTGTGTGTATCGACTGTGTAACACATGCTGGATCAGTTGGCGGTTCATTCTGTTGTGGTGACCCCAGATTAATAAAGGGACTAAGCCAATGAGAAAAGAAATGAATGAATGTAAACCTGTAACCATTGACTTCCATATACCTCATTTGATTTCCTACAATGGAGGTCAATGGTTACAGGTTTTCAGCATTCTTCAAAATATCTTCTTTTGCAAATAATAAAGGGATAAAATAAAGATTAAATATTATATCGAATAAAATACAATTTTATATAATAATAATGATAATAATAATAATAATATAATTTTTTATTTGTATCATTTAATTTCTGATATTATCAAATATTTTATATAGAATAAAAGAGATTTAAAAAGGCCACTTCAGGGTGAGTAAATTCGAATATTTGGTGTGAACTACCCCTTTAAAGAGTGTCCGGGGACCCAGATGAGTTACCGTATCATGCTGTCAAACGCTCAGCTAATCTACTGGTTGCTTCATTAGCAAACTAATCATTTAAAGCAGTTCCCTCCCCCAGAACAGACTGGTTTTGGGTCAGCTCTAGTGTATTCAGACGTGTCAGAGCCCTCCGGCTGTAGACATCCAGTTTAATTTCCCCGCTGGCCTAAAAAGGGGGCACAAATTCAACTAAAAATCACAAGCTGTTTTGCTGGCTCTCCTCTGTGGCTCATAATGAATCTAATGAATATAAAGAGCCAGAAGGGAGGGGAGGGGGAAGGAGGGGGGAATTCATTTTGACCAAGCTTTTTTTTGTGTGTGTGTTTGACCGGCGACAAAAGGACAATGACTAAAGGGTTTTGTCGCCTTCACTTTGAATTTGTTTTGAGGTTTCATCGCTAACACTGCATTGGCTGAATAAGTGCTGACGGTGCTGGCTTTATAGTACACATGACATCAAAACCAAACATATCGATTGTGTTAGCTCACATTGCAAGTTTTGTGGTGAACAATTCATCTGCGCATGTCATTAAGAGAAATAAAAACAATAGTTTGCTTGCGTAATCGTTAATTGTAATCTAAAAATGCACTTCCTGTTTGTCTTGAGTTAAATTCTCAGATTCGGTCTGTCTGAAGTAGTGGGCGGGACTAACATACTTAGCCACGCCCCTCCAGCTGTCAGTTTTGACAGAGCACACGGAAATGGTGAGGAGGAGGAGTCTGTTAGGTTGTAATAACTCTCCGGCTGCTGTAATTTCTAGCTAAGAATTATTGGTCATCTGGTTATCTCTGTGATCACGGATCATAAAGGTGTCTGTACAGTCGTACCTGTTTCAGACAAAATCTCTTCAAAGTGATTTATATTCAACTCAAATCAAATGTGGCGCCGCTCAAACTGTTTGCTCGGGTCTCAAAAAAAATCACGCACACTGCCGGCCAAAATCATGCTGCGTACACACAAAATGAACGTCTGCAAACACAGCGATGATGTCACATTCGTCGGCTGCTCTTAAAGGGCCATGACACCCCCCACTTTCGGTTAAAGTCTACTTCAGAATTTTTTCAAAAGATGCATGATTAATGGGCGTGGAGCTCCGCGAGCATCGGGCAGGAGTGGGCGTGGCCAGCAGGGGAGAAAGGGAGCGACAGCTCACAAAATGAGACACAAACCGTGAGGAGACGCATGAGTTTATAGTTCACAAAGTTAAAATGCAAAGAAATAAACAGTGATTTAATGCCCTGCTACATTTGTTATTCGTAATTTCATATACAAATAATCACAATTTATATAATTATAAAGATAAGTGTGTTCATGTAAACACTATAAATGAGGGTTCTCCCTCGATCCCCGGGTATAAATTACAGATCTGAATGCAGACTCAGTGCAGCAGGTCTCCTGACCTGTCTATTTTAACCATTAACCCTGATGGTAATCTAGAGGCAAACACAGCAGCACAGCGATGTGTCTGAATGTGAACGAACTCCTGATAAATATCAACGTCCGCCATTCTTCAATTCTCTTACTGCGACAAAAATGCTTGCAGCACACACACAGCTTTGCTGTATGATCGGCCCTGACAAGATCGCGGGGAAAAAACATGCAACAAAACCCGTGGATCATGGAAACCAACACATACAACCCTTCATGCACGGCTACTGCATGCCGTGGGTCCGGGTCTCACAGCTTGCTTGAAACTGGCAGGTCTGCCTTCGGAAAGCACGTGCTCTCATGAATAATTAAGTAGCCGGCTCTTCTCATAGGATAAGAAAACTCCGCTATGAATAATAATGAGAAACCGACGCGTCATCATTGCACTTGCAGTACTGCACTACGTCGCCGATTTTGATCCCGCCCCAAAAATCATTTAAAACCCGGAAGCTAAAATTAGCTGACAAAAGCTCAAAATTATCCAGTTTTCCCCACAATTAAAGCTGACAGGTGCTAACATTGTCTTAACTGATGCTCAACACACACACATCTGTTAATATAAAAAAAAGTTCTCCAGGGTGTCCTGAACCTTTAAGCGAACTAGCGATGCGTGGTGTATATTTTCCTTCTTTTTCTCTTATCACAACGGAATGAACCACCACTTACTTGACAGATTTATATATTTTAGGTGGTTTGTGTAATGGGTTTTGGTAAAATATTCTCTAATTGCACATTTAGTGATTTTCAGCTAATAGCACTGTCTTGTCCCAATAGGAGCATTTAGAGGTTTTTGCAATAAAAGCAGATGTGGATTCAGCTGGTTTTGACACAAAAGAAAATCTACCTTGTTAAAAACTAAAGAACTGTCTAAAGTGACATTTTTGAAAAAAGTTATTTTATTGACCAGCTAATGACCTTATCATTACATATAAAATGAAACTTCTGAACCTAATCAGAGGAGCCTGATAGAAAATGCTCATTACAAGAAAAGTGGTCAGATGGATTTAAAGGGTTTTGAATCTGATCTCTCTCTCTCTTTATCTATCTATCTATCTATCTATCTATCTATCTATCTATCTATCTATCTATCTATCTATCTATCTATCTATCTATCTATCTATCTATCTATCTATCTATCTATCTATCTATCTATCTATCTATCTATCTATCTATCTATCTCTCTCTGTATATATATATATATATATATATATATATATATATATATATATATATATATATATATATATATATATATATATATATATATATTTATATATATATATATATATATATATATATATATATATATATTTTTTTTTTTTTTTTTTTTTTGTTATGACCTTATTAAAGTCTAGGGATTTTTGCTGAAAAGGTGTAACAAAGAAGACCACAATTTGGTAAATAATATTGAATTAGAACGAATTAAAAAAAAAAAAAACATAAATGTGGAGAACACACTTCAATCCTCAGCCCCAGAGTGAAGAGTCAACACAAAGTTTAGAAAAAATAATTATACGAATTTATTTAATACAAATATGGAATTTTAACAGAAACTAGATATGTACACAGTGGACATCAGAATTATTAGCCCCCCTAACTTACTAGACCGCTTGTTTAATTTTTCCTCAATTTCTGTTAAACGGAGAAAAGATTTTTTCAACACATTTCTAAACATAATAATTTTAATAACTCATCTCTAATAATTGATTTATTTTAGCTTTACCATGATGACAGTAAATAATATTTGACTAGATATTTTTCAAGACACTTCTATACAGCTTAAAGTGACATTTAAAGGCTTAACTAGGTTAATTAAGTTAACTAGGCAGGTTAGGGTAATTAGGCAAGTAATTGTATAACAGTGATTTGTTCTGTAGATTATCGAGAAAAAATAAAGCTTAAAAAGGGCTAATAATTTTGTCCCTAAAATGATTAATAAAAAAAAATCAAAACTGCTTTTATTCTGGCTAAAATAAAACAAATAAGACTTTCTCCAGAAGAAAAACTATTATCGGACATACTGTGAAAATGTCCTTGCTCTGTTAAACATCACTTGGAAAATATTTTAAAAAGAAGAAAAATAATAATTGGGGCTAATAATAAATAATTAATATTTATTTTAATCACAAAATCACAAATTTCTGTAAATTACTGCCACAAAATCAGTCATTTTTATGGTGAAAAGACTAGCGGGTCTGAAATATCATTAGTGTGAAATAAAAACAAAAGCTGTTGTCGTCATATTGCCCCCTACTGTTAATTTAACTCAAAACCACAGTCAAACATACGATGAAGTCATTTTTACAGGTCTAAAGCTTCCATTTCCAATATTGACAATATAATATTTAACAAAAATAAATACATGCAAGACGCCATTTCCACTGAAACCATTTCCGTTCCACATATTACAGATGTTTCTGGACACTGACAGAAGTCTACGTAGACTGTGTTTTACTTGACTTCAGCATCTCCACGTATCATTTTCCATCTCTTCTCCCCCCTCTGTTTAATTCTATATACATTGTTCACATTTAATAGGCATCTAATTTGCGTTATCAGCTTACAGGGCAGTAAGTAATAATTTGCATGGCTGCCTTGAGCAAAAAATGCTTCCATAAGCAGCCCATAGAATGGATAATCCTCCATATTGGTTATGCCCCAATGATCAATGCCAGCGGGAAAAGAAGAAGAAGAAATAAAAACTTTAGGTGGAAGATTGAAAGATTTGCGAGCTGAGAAAACACAGCCGACCGGAGAAAACAGCCAAGATCTGATGCAACAGCTAAAGATCATATCGATACAGATTTCACATTACTGCACGCACTCTTAGTCTGCAACTTTTTATGCATTTGAAGAGTTAAATCGATGTTTCTTTCTCTTTGTGTTTCGCTGTAGATGGATTGTCTTCTCTGAGCTTGTGGGATTTTTCTCTATGAAGGACACATGCAGTGCTGGGCAAATTGAAGTATGTACTGTCATTTTTCATCCTTTTATTCATTTTCCTTCGGCTTAGTTGCTTATTTATCAGGAGTCGCCACAGTGGAATGAACCGCCAACTATTCCAGCATATGTGTTACACAGTGGATGCCCTTCCAGCTGCAGCCTAGTACTGGGAAACACATACAAGTATCATTAGTATGCTTCTGATGTGAATATTATTGTTAAGACTAATTACAGTAGGGCGACACGGTGGCTCAGTTGTTATCACTGTCACCTCACTGAAAGAAGGTCGCTGGTTTGAGTCCCAGTTGGTGTTTCTGTGTGGAGTTTGCATGTTCTGCCTGGGTTGGTGTGGGTTTCCTCTGGGTGCTGCACAGGAAGAAACAAATATTGTAGGAAATACTGTGAAACTTCAATTCAATTCGATTTGTTTATTGTTTGATTACACGTTTTTACAGTGAAATTCTTACTTTGCCATCCACAGTGAAGTCATACACATAATATACACATCATACACAACATACATATATATATACACAGAAGTGAGTGAAGTATAACTATGAAATATATATATATATATGAAAAGAGAAAATAAACAGACGATAAATAATATGCGGCTCACTTTGCGTGCGGATATGCCCATTTATTTAATTAATTTATTCAAACATGAGCGTGTTTTACATGAAGTGGCAGTTGGTCATATATTTGTAAGACAGCCTGTAATAAATAAGAAATAGCCTACTGATAAAATCAGTTTAGGTGATTACAAGTTCACAATCAGGTGATGTGCTCCACCGGCACAATAATCTTAATATTATTTTGCTGTTTTTTAATTTGCGCACGTTAAAGATTTGTGGTAATAACATCGCCATGATGGTCAAAGAAATCAAAACATTATTTTCACCTCAACGCAATTTAATAGGGCACTAAAGGCTAAAGAACTTAATTCTTATATTTGCTTTTTGCCACCATGTATCTTTACTAAAACAAACAGTATAGTGTAAAAGCATGTTTATTACTAAGAAAACTAAATCAAATTTTTTTTTTAATTGAACACATCACATCACATAAGGTACGCATACAGAACCGTCTGTTTAGTATTGTGAAAAGGCAAAGCTGAATCGTCGAAATAATGAGTCGAAATAAAACAAATAAGACTTTCTCCAGAAGAAAAAATATTATCGGAAATACTGTGAAAATTTCCTTGCTCTGTTAAACATCATTTGGAAAAAATTAAAAAAAGAAGAAAAAAATCGAATAATTCTAAAGCTAATAATTCTGACTTCAACTGTATATATATATATATATATATATATATATATATATATATATATATATATATATATATATATATATATATATATATATATATAGTAGAGATGCGCGGATGGGCTATTATTTCATCCGCAACCGCATCACAAAACTCATCATCCGTCCGCCATCCATCCGCACTAACATTTTTGACCAAAGTTTAAAACCGCACCCGCCCGTCATCTGCTGACTGAGCTCTTTATTTGAATGGCTTATTCCTTTTTATTATTAAATGAATGTTTCTTTATTGATTATTGGAAAAAAGAGAATGACTTTAATGACATGCAGTTAATCCAAACGTGCAAGTCAAATCCAGCGTTAATTGACGCTTTGAAGTGACGCTAAACAATACGAGGACGTGTCTTTTCACTTGATTCGATTCCTCGGTCGGTCCTTGAGTCTTTTCCTTGCGTCCATCCCTCGCATCCTATAGGGGTGGAAAGACGAGGAAAGAAAGCAAGGACAGGAAACGAGGATACACAAATAAGAAATGAGAAGCACCCCTATAAAGCTCTCAGAATATCAGCAGTGAACTCCGTCTCCAATTGGCGCACAGGGACAAAAGTGTTTGTAGATGAAGACTTCTGTACTTCATCTAGAATTAGTGTATCCGATTCCTCCTCTCATTTTGTGAAGTCAGTCCTAGGCTTTTTCGTTGGTGCGCCAGCTATGTGTACAAAAACAGTACAACCGCCCGCCACCCGCCTGAATTTAATTAAAATATTATTTTTCGTCACGTCATCCGCCCGATCCGCGGTTTATCCACGGATTCCGCGGCTTTAACCGCCATCCGCGCATCTCTAATATATATATATATAATTTTGTTATGTGTTCAGAGATGCTCTTCTGCAGACCTCGGTTTTAACGAGTGCTTATTTGAGTTACTGTTGCCTTTCTATCAGCTGGAACCAGTCTGGCCATTCTCCTCTGACATCAACAAGGCATTTGCGCCCACAGAACTGCCGCTCACTGGATATTTCCTCTTTTTCAGACCATTCTCTGTAAACCCTAGAGATGGTTGTGCGTGAAAATCCCAGTAGATCAGCAGTTTCTGAAATACTCAGATCAGCCCATCTGGCACCAACAACCATGCCATGTTCAAAGTCACTTAAATCCCCTTTCTTCCCCATTCTGATACTCGCTTTGAACTGCAGCAGATCGTCTTGACCATGTCTACATGCCTAAATGCATTGAGTTGCTGCCATGTGATTGGCTGATTAGAAATTTGATTTAACGAGCAGTTGGACAGGTGTACCTAATAAAGTGGCCGGTGACTGTAAATCTCAGAAAAATAAAAATTTTGGCAATGTCATATTTTTCTGATATTATGCAGCCCTACTTTAAACTGCTAAAAATTACACTTTTTCCAACTTTTCATAATCAAACTTTGTTTATAGGAAAGATCAAAGTCCCAAAATGCAATTAAAAACATAAATTAATAATAATAATAATAATAAACATCAATCACAAAATATAGAAAATTGTTAAATTACGGATATTTTTTCAAGTGTGTGTGTGTGTGTGTGTGTGTGTGTGTGTATGAAAATGTATGCAGGTATTGAAAGCGTGGATGCTGCAGTGGGTCGTGTCGGCCTCGGTCTGCGCTCTACAGCTCTATCTGTGGCTCCGGACGCTCTGATAACACACACACACACACACACACACACTCCTGTGCTCTGCAGGTCAGTGCGATTACTCCACGCTGTCGACTGAACACGGCGCAGGCTATCTGGAGCGATAACCTGGTGACACCGGCAACACTACAAATCCTCTTAAGACACTGCCGAGGGTCGCTGCTCGCGCAGTTATCACACACACATGCCGCTGTACACACACATACACACACACTCATGCACTAACAAGCGCTAGGCCTTCTGGAGGAACAACAAAGACACGGATCCTCAAGTGTTCGGGACAATGAGTTGGAGACAGAAACCACACACACATACATACACACAGTACTCAGAAAACACACAGACATACATGCACACAAACACACACGGTGCACAGAAAACACACAGACATACATGCACACATACACACACAGTGCACAGAAAACACACAGACATACATGCACACATACACACACGGTCACAGAAAACACACAGACATACATGCACACATACACACACAGTGCACAGAAAACACACAGACATACATGCACACATACACACACGGTGCACAGAAAACACACAGACATACATGCACACATACACACACAGTGCACAGAAAACACACAGACATACATGCACACATACACACACAGTGCACAGAAAACACACAGACATACATGCACACATACACACACAGTGCACAGAAAACACACAGACATACATGCACACATACACACACGGTGCACAGAAAACACACAGACATACATGCACACATACACACACGGTGCACAGAAAACACACAGACATACGGTGCACACATACACACACAGTGCACAGAAAACACACAGACATACATGCACACATACACACACGGTGCACAGAAAACACACAGACATACATGCACACATACACACACGGTGCACAGAAAACACACAGACATACATGCACACATACACACACAGTGCACAGAAAACACACAGACATACATGCACACATACACACACGGTGCACAGAAAACACACAGACATACATGCACACATACACACACGGTGCACAGAAAACACACATGCACACATACACACACGGTGCACAGAAAACACACAGACATACATGCACACATACACACACGGTGCACAGAAAACACACAGACATACATGCACACATACACACACGGTGCACAGAAAACACACAGACATACATGCACACATACACACACAGTGCACAGAAAACACACAGACATACATGCACACATACACACACGGTGCACAGAAAACACACAGACATACATGCACACATACACACACGGTGCACAGAAAACACACAGACATACATGCACACATACACACACGGTGCACAGAAAACACACAGACATACATGCACACATACACACACGGTGCACAGAAAACACACAGACGTACATGCACACAAACACACACAGTGCACAGAAAACACACAGACATACATGCACACAAACACACACGGTGCACAGAAAACACACAGACATACATGCACACAAACACACACGGTGCACAGAAAACACACAGACATACATGCACACATACACACACGGTGCACAGAAAACACACAGACATACGGTGCACACATACACACACAGTGCACAGAAAACACACATGCACACATACACACACGGTGCACAGAAAACACACAGACATACATGCACACATACACACACAGTGCACAGAAAACACACAGACATACATGCACACATACACACACGGTGCACAGAAAACACACAGACATACATGCACACAAACACACACGGTGCACAGAAAACACACAGACATACATGCACACAAACACACACGGTGCACAGAAAACACACAGACATACATGCACACATACACACACAGTGCACAGAAAACACACAGACATACATGCACACATACACACACGGTGCACAGAAAACACACAGACATACATGCACACATACACACACAGTGCACAGAAAACACACAGACATACATGCACACATACACACACGGTGCACAGAAAACACACAGACATACATGCACACAAACACACACAGTGCACAGAAAACACACAGACATACGGTGCACACATACACACACAGTGCACAGAAAACACACAGACATACGGTGCACACATACACACACAGTGCACAGAAAACACACAGACATACATGCACACATACACACACGGTGCACAGAAAACACACAGACATACATGCACACATACACACACGGTGCACAGAAAACACACAGACATACATCACACATACACACACGGTGCACAGAAAACACACAGACATACATGCACACATACACACACGGTGCACAGAAAACACACAGACATACATGCAGACATACACACACGGTGCACAGAAAACACACAGACATACATGCACACATACACACACGGTGCACAGAAAACACACAGACATACATGCACACATACACACACGGTGCACAGAAAACACACAGACATACATGCACACATACATGGCTCACAGAAAACACACACATACCCACACACTTGCCCGACTCACAGAGAACACACACCGCTCACAGAAAACACACACGGCTCACAAAAAACACAAACTCACTCAAATGGTGCACAGAAAACAGACACGCACACACCTGACTCACAGAAAACACACACAGCTCACATACACACGCACACACACACACACACACACACACACACACACACACACGCGCAGGCACAGAAAACACACACACACATAGCTTAAAGTAAACACACACACATGGTTTACAGAAAACATGCTCAGCTCACAGTAAATACAAACACACACACACACACACACACACATGGTGCACAAAAAACATACACTGCCCACAAAAAAACACACACCAAGAGCACAGAAAACATACACTGACTCACCCAGCTTACAGGAAACACACTGACTCACAGCTCACAGAAAACACACAGTTGAAGTCAGATTTATTAGCCCCCCTTTGATTTATTTATTTTTTTTATATTTCCTAAATGATGTTAAACAGAGCAAGGACATTTTCACAGTATGTCTGATAACATTATTTCTTCTGGAGAAAGTCTGATTTGTTTTATTTCGACTAGAATAAAAGCAGTTTTTAATTATTTAAACACCATTTTAAATACAAAATTATTACCTCAATTGTATTCGAATAAACAAAATGAGCAATTTGTACATTCATTGTAAATATTATAATCTTGCTTTATTTATTCATAAATAAATAATTATATAGTTATTAAATTTTCCAAATCACTGCATTTTATAACAATATTCATTCATTCATTTTGTTTTCGGCTTGGTTCCTTTATTCATCAGGAGTCGCCACAGCGGAATGAACCGGCAACTTATTCAGCATATGTTTTACACAGCGGAGGCTCTTGCAGCCGCAACCCAACACTGGGAAACACCCATACACTCTCACATTTACTCCATTTAGTTTACCCGATTCAGAGCATGCTTTTAGACTGTGGGGGAAACCGGAGCACCCAGAGAAAACCCATGCCAACATGAGGAGAACATGCAAAATCCAAACAGCGACCTGCGACCTTCCTGCTGTGACTGATAACCGCACACACTGAATTAACTTTGACTGAGGCACCGAATGCGCCGTGACACGGCACACCAGACACTCTCAGTGACGCAGCAGAAGCATGAAGTGTCCCGAATCATCACGCCACACATTCCAGAACTCCAAACACAGGCCTCCACCAGGGCAAACATAACGGCGCCGCAGCCGCCGAGCTGAAGCTCTGCCGCATGCACCCTGACAGAAACCCACGCCCAGAACTCCGAAACTCGCAAAAGGTACAAGCAATAATTCAGATCAGAGCGATAATGTGGTGAATTATCAAATTATTGTGTTGAGCCCAATGAGCCTATCATCAGAAAATAGAGCAAGGGTGTTCCTTTAGCGATATCTCTTTGACTCACACGCTGAAAATGGCGGACGTGAAACAAGAAACTGAGGATATGATCGTGACGCGAGGCTGTCAATCAATATTGGTGGGCGGGGGGACCGCTCTCCTACATAAAGTTGCGGTCGGTCTGAAAACCGCTCCAATTGGTCCACCGATTTTATGTTGTTAAATTGAAAAATAAGGACTGTGTGTGTTTATATCACCTCAATATGACAGTCTATACACCAGAGGTCACCAACCCTGTTCATGGAGAGCTACCTTCCTGCAGAATAGGGTATATGCCGAGCTAGTGCTGTTCCCATGCTGATACACTTCCGGTGACCTGTTATTGTGAACTTTTTTCCATTTTATACGGTTCCTTATACAGCATCGATGTTGTAATGTCATTAAAATACAGTCAGTTCAATAAACTTTAGCATTTATTTGGTTGCTCAAGCGTAAAACGAGACAAAAAGCCGTTTACTCGCACGGGCCCGTCAGAATCGGCAGGCTAACGCAGAAGCTCCATTGAATATACTGGGGTAAAATAAATGGTCATATTATAAAGATATGGCGGGGGAAATGTAATTTAATGCAGTGCTTCTTGTACAATCTGAGACCCACTTTAAATCGGATATCACTCAGCTAGTGGACATCGCTGATTTTTAAAGAAAACAGACCTTAAACGCACCGGATTTTACATTGGCATTTAATTCGCCGGAAGCGCTTAACCCAGGTTACTGGCAAATTAAAAGTCCTATTAGCATGCTGCGGCATATACCCCATTCAGTCCCAACCCTGATCAAACACACCTGAACCCATTAATAGTACCTAAAGCAGCACTTGATAATTACAAACAGGTGTGATTGGTCAGGGTTGCAACTGAAATCTGCAGGAAGGTAGTTCTCCAGGAACAGGGTTGGTGACCCCTGCTATACACTATATATACACACATGTCTGTCCAAACAGCTTGAAAAGTAGAGTTTTCACATAGGTGCCCTTTAAATTGATTATTAAACAGTATACACTACAGATGCCTGCTTTTCCACTATCGTGCCAAATGGTTCTTAGAACACTTCGGTACGGTTACGGTTGTTTCTTCACTGAGCCTGGAACGGCGCGTCGCGATAACAAACTCGTTATCTCGGCCTGGAATTCTCCGCACGGAGACAACCGTGCTGAACTGTGCCGACAGATTCTGTGTGTTGACGTCGCGACCCTGTTGCCAAGCTACCACAGAAAAAAATTAAACAGGGTGGCTAATAATTCAGGGTGGCTAATAATTCTGACTTCAGCTGTAATAATTTTGTGTATTTGCAATCAATCCTTTATTGTCATATATTGGCAGCATCATTTGGATTAAATTGAATGGAAATTGTATCAATACAATAAAAAATGTAAGCATTTATGCTAGAGGTGTGAACCTACACTGGTCTCACGGTTCGGTTCGGTTACGATTATCATGCCATCGATTCGGTTCAATTCGATATCTCGGTGCATCACGGTGCATTGACGATGCTTTTCATACACAGTTTTATATTTTCTTCTTAACAGCAGTTCTTGTATTAAAATATATGAATATATTTATAAACTATTTGTTATATAATTTTGTCATTTAATACAAACAGTCAGATATATAAACTGTACCTTTAAACAACACGAGCATTTAGCAAATAATATAAACAAATATAAATATCCAGCTCACTTTCTGATTCTTGTCTAGTTCTCTTACACCTCTTTGATTGGTCACACCCTCAACAAAACGGTTGCGATTGGCTCTTGCGCGCTGCACTCTTCAGATAAGTGACACTGATTGGCAACAGCTGTGATCACAGCGAAGTCAAAGCAAACGCGCGAATAGACATCCTGCGGCGTGATACGCGCGAATGGCATGGCGCGAATTAAACGTTTTGCGCGTTTGATGCGCTTAATGCGCATTTCGCGTGAATCACTCGAGTTCGAAAATCTGAAAGCCGCGTTAACCAATCAGGAGCTTGTTCTTGTGGAGGCGTGATTGTGACGTATCGCCTGTTGTCGGTGTCCCAGGAGAAATCCCCCAGCAGACACCGACAAGAAGTTCATCAAACTGGGCTGGGCTCAGTCAGAAGCACCGCTGAAATCCTCCATCAGCCAGGTTCAGTTTCTGGAGGAGTCTATGAGCTTAAAGAGCTGGATGCACTTCTGAAAGCATGTAGTGGACTCAGACACGGCCCTAAACGTATCGACGCTGTTTATCATCCTTCATAAAGCACATAAACACTGTTATTTTCTTCATAAAATCCATGTTAGCCCTTTAGCTATGAAGCTAGAGTCACGGGGCAGACAGAAGCCCTGCCCATCATGCGAATCCGCGTCTGTTCTGAAGTGAATTTGACACGCAAATGAAGCGGGTTTGACGCGAGAATAAAGCGAGTAACCTCAAATGTTCACGCGGCTACTTACGCGCGAATAGCGCGATTTATCCGTGCGTTCCGCGTCTGGTGTGAACAGCATTACCGTACGTTCACACCGAAAGCGGCGAGAGCGTCAAAGTAGCCGGAAGTCATTCATTTTCAATGAGAGCCGGCGGCGATAAGCGGCGAGGAGCAGCGCGGCGCGTCTTCGCCGGCGTGAGCGTCGAGGAGAGTTGAAATGAAGTCAACTTTATGGTAATGAGCTATGACGCGGTTCGGCGGCAAGCAATCAGAATAAAGACGTCCACCGCTTGATGGCAGTTTAGGGAACACAGACCTGTGAACTTTGGTTCCGACCACAGTTGTTCCCAAGGGTTTGATTATTGCGGTCGCCGGATTTCCAATTATTTACAATGTTTTCTTACAGGAACATACATTAAATAAGTTACTGGCGAGTTACTGATGCTCATTAATGTTATATAAATTTATCTTTAAAAAGCGGGAATCTCACGCGACGTGACAGTACAAAACAGTATAGCTGCTTCAGGATATTTCAGACATATGGACACATATTGGATAAATAGAGCAAAGCCACACCACATGCAACTTGATCTTCCATTGTTGTATGAATTTGATAAGAAGTGCGCAAAATTTTCACGCTAAAAACATGTCTTATGCAGGAATGTAACTGATATGCTGCAACGGGTCCTTTAAGTACGAGATCAATGTAGCGAGTTTTGACGCTCTCGCCGCCGGAGCTGAAGGCAGACAGCGTTGTCGCCAGGGCGGCCAGAGCGACCTTGGACGCTCTCACCGCTTTCGGTGTGAACGTACGGTTAGAGCGTTGTAAATACTCGCACTCGCCTCCCTCGCGACAGAGCGCATATGAGGTAAATGACGTCAGTAATAACCGGTTATGATTATTACTGAACCGATACCGAATTGTCCGTGTCTGCATCGCGGTGCACTGAAGAAACAATTAATTTTGACACCCCTAATTTATGCTCTTATTTATGTATTTTTTGTTAAATAATATGTTATTTTACTGTGCTCTTGATCTGCATTGCACACTACTCTTTCATAGCTCAAAAGATGGCATGAAGGGAAAGTTTATCTGCAGTAAACCTGTCCGATAAATGCATTTGAATCGCTTTCTTTGTATTATAAAGCGAATGATTTTGGACGTGCACTGTTGCTGAAAGCACATGATATTTCACAAGACACAAACAAACAAACAAAGTGCCCTCGCCACCAAACTCCAGCAAAAGCAGCCAATCAATTATTCTTATAAATAAAAGATTTAAAGTGGGCTGTCTGGAAAGATTAAAGATTGATTAAAGCGTTAAAGATTTTACAGCAATGCCATCCTGATTAAAATCGCAAGCTTTGTAATGCATCTGATGAGAGGAATCCCTTTCACTTGCTCAAATCATTGTTGATTCAGTTATGATATCAATAGGAAAATAATTAATAACCGTGCTTTAGGGTGGCGACAGCTCCTGTCACTTAATCAATGCAAACAAATCACACGCCGCGTGCTGCGATTATCAGGAGGAGATGAATATTAATGTCTCAAATCAGATATCGCATATACACAAACTGTGCTCAGGAAAACTCGCCTACATCTGCTGCTTCTGTTTTGTGGACGCTAAACTCGCTGAAATTGTTTGCATGTGCGTTCAGATGTATTGCGTTTATTACATTTGTTTCAGTCATAATGCTGGTTATGTTATTAAAGCAAAAGACCACTGTGTTTACTTTAATGCATGAGTTTTGTATTATGCACATATTTGCATATTTATTTATTTATTTTTTAAGTATAGATCACAAATAGATATATATGTACATTTAAAGAGTCAAATGTGGCAACTTAAATATTATAATTAATTAATACATTCAGTTTCTTGTCGGCTTAGTTTCTTTATTAATCCGGGGTCGCCACAGCGGAATGAACCGCCAACTTATCCAGCAAGTTTTTACGCAGGGGATGCCATTCCAGCCACAACCCATCTCTGGGAAACATCCACACACACACACACACACACACTCGTACACTACGGACAATTTAGCCTACCCAATTCACCTGTACCGCACGTCTTTGGACTGTGGGGGAAACCGGAGCACCTGGAGGAAACCCACGCGAACGCAGGGAGAACATGCAAACTCCACACAGAAACGGCAACTGAGCCGAGGCACGAACCAGCGACCTTCTTGCTGTGAGGCGTCAGCACTACCTACTGCGCCACTGCTTCGCCCCTATTATAATTATATTTTTGCTTTTGTTTTAGAACTTAAATTTCTGATTAAGTTTAAATTTAATTTATAATTAAGAATTTAGCATTAAATTTCATCTAAATATTGCTGAATAAATATAGTAATAACAAAGTACTAATTCCACATACAGGGAATTATAATACATTTATTACTGAATTGTTTGTTCGATTTAGTTTTACCCTATCAAACTTTGTAAATTATTTATATACAAAATATCGAAAATAAATTGCATAATGTAAATACATGGAAATTAATAATCCATTCATTCTTTCATTTTCTTTTCGGCTTAGTCCCTTTATTAATCTAGGATCAACACAGCGGAATGAACCGCCAACTTACCTTTCCAGCTGCAACCCATCTCTGGGAAACATTCATACACTACGAACAATTTAGCCTACCCAATTCACCTGTACCGCATGTCTTTGGACTTTGGGGGAAACCGGAGCACCTGGAGGAAACTCATGTGAATGCAGGGAGAACATGCAAACTCCAAAACTCCACACAGAAACGCCTACTGACCCAGCTTAGGCTCGAACCAGCGACCTTCTTGCTGTGAGACGAAAGCACTACCTACTGCATCACCGCGTTGCCATTAGTAATTTATTTTCACAATAATTAATTTAGAATTAAAATTTTGATATACAATATTCTGATATGCAAAGTTTTTTTTCTAATCAATCTAATCGTTTTTTTATGTTTAATTTTTTATTTATTTATGTTTTTATACAATAAATGAGATTTTAATACATACATATATATATATATATATATATATATATATATATATATATATATATATATATATATATATATAGCATAATTCTGTACACACCTTTTCGAAAATAAAAATTTATTTAAACAAAAATTTGCATTTAAACAAAACAGGTTTGTTAAGGAGATATATTTATTAAAATTATATTTTTGTCGCAGAACATCTTTAGAAATAATAAGATGACAACTAAATTCAAGCAAAAATATTGCAAAAAAATGCAAACTAAAAAATTTCAACAATTTGTAACTTTTATTTTGCTTCTCTCGTCTTTTGCTTTTTAAAATTTTGTATTTAATTTTTTTCTCTAACATATGAATTTGGATGTACTAATTATCGTTATTAGATTAGATTATTAGATTAGCTCCAGATTTGGCTTCAGTAGTGACTAATTTGATGTATATGCACAAATATAATATTGTATAGCATAGAGATTTGTGAAGGGTGTACTATATATATATATGCTCAATTGGTATTAATAGACCCAAAGTGTGCCAAGAAAATCTCCCCCACACCATTACACCACCTCCACCAGCCTGAACCGTTGATACAAGGCAGGATGGATCCATGCTTTCATGTTGTTGACCCCAAATTCTGACCCGACCATCTGAATGTGTCAGCAGAAATGGAGACTCATCAGAGCAGGCAACGTTTCTCCAATCTTCTATTGTCCAGTTTTGGTGAGTCTGTGTGAATTGTAGCCTCAGTTTCCTGTTCTTAGCTGACAGGAGTGGCACCCGGTGTGGTCTTCTGCTGCTGTAGCCCATCTGCCTCAAGGTTGGACGTGTTGTGTGTTCAGAGATGCTCTTCTGCAAACCTTGGTTGTAGCGAGTGCTTATTTGAGTTACTGTTGCTTTTCTATCAGCTGGAACCAGTCTGGCCATTCTCCTCTGACCTCTGACATCAACAAGGCATTTGCACCCACAGAACTGCCGCTCACTGGATATTTACTCTTTTTTGGACCATTCTCTGTAAACCCTGGAGATGGTTGTGCATGAAAATCCCAGTAGAGTAGCAGTTTCTGAAATACTCAGACCAGCCCGTCTGGCAGCAACAACCATGCCACGTTCAAAGTCACTTAAATAACTGAAAAAAAGTAAAGAAAATATTTTTCTTTACAAATAATTTAATTATTGCATTAATTGTTTAATCATATTAATTAAATGCAACGTTTTATGGTAAAGCACTATGCATTTTAAATGGCCAACCAAATTTCTTGCGTGTGATTAATTAATGCATGTTAAAAGTTAAAAAAGCAGCATTCAAGCAATTAAATCTGCATTTTGTCAGAATAAGAAAGTGTGATTCCTCCTTGCGTGATCTTCTCAGCGAACGCTCCTCAAATTAGCCCGTCTGAAAACCAGAATCTCCCCTGGAAAGCTTTTCATCGGTGAAGTAATGGCATTTGGGAAGAGCCAGATTGCTGACTTCATTATTTGATAAGAATACACTTAATGAAAATATCAGCCAGGAGCAACACATGTGAACACTTGATTTGAGAGTCCTGGAAGGCGAGAGCGAGAGTGACGGTAATAAAACACCATCGGCCTTCATTAAACACGAGCTCAAACTGCAGAACACTCACAGAAACATCACATCAAGTGGAGGAACAGGACAAAGACTTCATCACACATCAGCTAGAGAGCATTTTAAGAGAAGACTGTCACATCTTACATTAGTTCTTTATTGAAGAAGACCAACATGATGCTAATATTTAGAGGCGTCTCATATTGACAAATAATGGTTTGAAAATTTTTTTAATTAAAGGATTATTTGCTTAGTGTGGCTAAATAAATGACACTGAATGCACCAGAATGTGTGCAAAAATGATTTAAAGACTGAATCATTCAAATGATTTACTCAAAAAGGCCGATTCATTCATAAATTAAGCAATTGACTGTTTTTAATTAATGAATCACTGACTCATAAAATACCTCTCCTTCAGAATGATTTATAACTTGTTCATTAACAGATTAATTCAATTAATGATTTGACTGGCTCCTTCAGAATGATCCAGAACTTATTCAGAAGCAGATTCATTCAGAATGATTCAATCAGTGAAACATAGACTCATTGAAAACAGTTTGATTGATTCAGAATGATTCAGAACTTTTTTAAAAAACGAATTCCTTTAGAATGATTCAATGAATCACTGATATGTTTAACAGACTCTTTCAGAATGAGTCAAAACTTCTTCAAAAAACGATTCCTTTAGTATGAATTAATCAATTAAACACTGACTCATTTAACACTGATTGTTTAATTTAGAATTAATTAGAACTTTTCCAAAAAACAGATTCTTTCTGAATGATTCAGTCAATGAAACGCTCATTCAGTGAAAACAGATTGTTTGATTCAGAACTTGTTCAAAAACAGATTCCTTAGAAAGATTCAACGAATTAAACATTGACTCATTTAAAACAGATTGATTGATTCTGAATGATTCAAAACTTGTTCAAAAACAGATTCATTCAGAATGATTCAATGACTGAATCATTGAGATGCTCAAAAACAGACTCCTTTAGAATGATTTATAACTCCTTCTGAACAGACTCTTTTAGAATGAATCATTACTCCTTCAGAAACAGATTCATTTAGAATGATTCATAACTCAGACTTCTTTAGAATGATTCATAACTCCTTCAAAAACAGATTCCTTTAGATAGATTCAATGAATGAAACACTGACTTTTGGAAAACAGATCGATTGATTCAGAATGACTCAGAACTTATTCAAAAACAGATTCCTTTAGAATGATTCAATGAATGACACACTAACTCATTGTAAACAGATTGATTGATTCAGAATGATTCAGAACTTATTCAAAAACAGATTCCTTTAGAATGATTCAATGAATGACACACTGACTCATTGAAAATAGATTTATTGATTCGGAACTTGTTTAAAAACAAACTCTTTCAGAATGATTCAATCAATGAATCACTGACTCATTCAAAACAGATTCCTCCACAGGGATTCAATGATTCAATCATTTATTTTTTTCAAAACTCCTTCAAAAATATTCAGATTAATTCAGGGAATGTTGCTCATTTTATATCTACAAAAATGGCATGGGAGTCAGTAAATGATTACTCAATATTAAATATTCATTAGTGGTGTACATCTGTGTCATTCTCACAAGACAACTTGAGTCATTTGTGTTTATTTCTCCTCTTATGAACTACAGGAGAAACACCGAAAGATGTAGGTGAGAGAATCTGCACACTCCTAAAGCTTCTGCAGGTGAGTTCATTTGACTCTGATTCAGATCTGCTTCAGTTCAGTCTGTGATGTATTAACTCTGGTCTGTCAGGTTCATCTGGCATATCTGATGCCCTGTGTCTGTTTTATCTAATAATATCTAGTTTGTGTTTATGCTAATTAAAGGATTATTATATGACACTGAAACAACCAGAATGTGCGCAAGAATCATTTAATTTTTTAATCTTTTGAATGACTCATGGAACCTTTAAAATGATTCATTCAAAAGGTTTTATTCATTCTGAATTTAAGCAATTGATGTTTTTTTTTAATGGATAAATCATTGACTAATTCAATACTACTGCTTTGGAATGATTTATAATTTGTTGAATTAGGTTATTAATTCAAGTAATGTGAATTAACGAATTAACTTGACTTGTCAGAATAGCTGGTTCCTTCAGAATGATTCAAAACTCATTTAAAAGCAGATTAATTCAGAATGATTCAATAAATGAATCACAGATTTGTTCAAAAACAGACTCCTTCAGAATTATTAATAAGTCATTAGAAGTTATTAATTCAAAAGGATTTTAATTTATTCAAAAACAGAGTACTTTAAAAAGATTCAATGACTGACTCATTCAAAAAGATTGTTCAGAAGAAATCAGGATTATTCAATGAATGAATCATTAACTCATTCCTTCAGAATGAATCTGAACTCATTTTATTTCTACAAAAAGAGAGTCGGTACATGATTGCTAAATGGTAATTTCTGAACAATCTCTTTAGAGTTGTGCCTCTGTACCTTTATCTTAAGACAACTTGAGTCATTTGTGATTATTTCTCCTTCTGCGAAATACAGGAGACACATCTGAGATGTACGTGAAAGAACCTGCACGGTCGAGTTTATTTCTCAGGTGAGGAATATTCAGAATGAATCAAAAAATGAATCACTGACTCATTCAAAAATGAGTTTCATTCAAAATAATTGAATAAATGAATTGTGGCCTCATTCAAAAATAGATGACTATATCCTTTGCTAATTTAAAAACAGATCCCTTTAGAATGATTCAGAATTCCTTCGAAAGCAGATTCATTAAGATTGATTCAATGACTTGATCGAAAACATCCTTTCAGAATGATTCAGAATTCCTTCAAAAGCAGATTCATTAAGAATGATTCAATGACTTGTTCGAAAACATCTTTTCAGAATGATTCAGAATTCATCATCAAACTGATTCAGAATGATTCAGTTAATGGATCGTTAAATCCTTCAGAAACAGATTCATTCAGAATGATTCTGAATTAATTCAAAAACAGATTTTTTCAGAATGATTCAATGACTCGTTTATAAACAGATTATTTAATAATGATTCAGAATTCATTTAAAACAGTCATTCAAAACCTTCAAATTCAAATGCAGATTCATTCAGAATGACTCTATGAATGAATCGTTGACTTCTTCAAAAACAGATTCATTCAAAATGATTCAATAATAGAACGTTAACTCATTCAGAAACAAATTCCATCAGGATGATTCAGAATTAAGGCAACGCAGTGGCTCAGTAGCGAGTGCTGCCGCCTCACAGCAAGAAGGTCGCTGGTTTTAGCCTCGGCTGGGTCAGTTGGCATTTCTGTGTGGAGTTTGCATGTTCTCCCTGCGTTCACGTTAGTTTCCTCTGGGTACTCTGGTTTTCCCCACAAGTCCAAAGACGTGCGATACAGGTAAATTGGGTAGGCTAAATTGTCTGTAGTGTATGTGTGTAAACAAGTGTGTATATTTTTTTAAAATGTGCTGGATAAGTTGACGGTTCATTCCGCTGTGGCGAACCCAGATTAATAAAGGGACTTAGCCGATAAGAAAATGAATGAATGAATGATTCTGTATCAATTCTAAAACAGATTTATTCAGAATGATTCACTGATTCGTTTATAAACAGATTATTTAATAATGATTCAGAATTCATTTAAAAACATAGTCAATGAAAGCTTTAAAAATAGTTTCATTCAAAATGATTCAATAATGGATCATTAACTCATTCAGAAACAGATTCCTTCAGGACGATTCAGAATTCATTCAAAAGCAGATTCATTTAGAAAGATTCAATGACTCGTTCAAAACCAGATTCATTGAAAATGATTCAGAATTCATTCAAAAGCAGATTTATTTAGAAAGATTCAATGACTTGATCGAAAACATCCTTTCAGAATGATTTAGAATTCATTCAAAAGCAGATTGAATTTGAAATGTGAAAGAATTTGAAAACAATTTGAAACAACTTGAAAACAGATTTATTCAAAATGATTCAGGATTCATTAAAAAAACGGATTTGTTTAAAATGAATCAATGACTCGTTTAAAAACAGAATTGTGAATTGTGATTCAGTTGTGGTGAATGAACCGGTCTCTGACAGCCTAATGTAATGTCTGCTTCTGTAAAACTCAGTGTATCTGATGCTCCGTGTGTGTTTTTTATCTGATGTGACATGTAAAAGATAACCAGCATCTGCTAAACTGATTCTAGTTCTGATTGTGTCATCTTATGATGCTCAGATGTGTAATTTTGTTTCATATTTGTGTGTAAACTCTGACACTTTCACTGTAGTATGAAATGAAGCACTTGAAGCGATTTAAATGAAATCCAGTCCTCAAAGTCAGAGTAAATATACAACAAAATGCATGGTTTTATTTAGAGGGAAGAACTTTATTATGCTGGAGAGGTTTGGATTGGGTGAAAGGGGATTAATTGTAAGTTTCAAATGATGCCAATTGATTTATTTTAAATTTGAAGAGTGAAAATTTTATATTTATGTAGCAAAATCAGTCTAAACTACAAGTGGAGAAAGCCTCGAAAGACCAATTTTTAATTATTTTGTTTTAATTATGTCACATAAAGGCAAAACATTATGATTGATGTACAGCGGTACATTTCCAATGTTTGCATAATTTCTATTTTATTTATTTATTTTTTAGTTTATTTTATTTCTGTGTAATAAAGGTCAAAACAAATGTTAAAGGCTACAAAATCCAACATATTTGTTTTAATGTTGTATTATAAAAACGAACAATAAATTAAAAGTTTAAAATTATTTTATTTATTATTAAATTTACTAAATCCACAATATTTTCATTCATTCATGTGTTTGGACTGTGGGGGAATCCGGAGCACCCAGAGAAAACCCAAGCCAACACGGGGAGAACATGCAAACTCCACACAGAAATGCCAACTGACCCAGCTGGGGCTCGAACCAGTGACCTTCTTGCTTGAGGCGACAGTGCCACTGAGCCACCGTGTTACCTCTTATACATGTCTTATACGTGTGTTTTGTGTGTGTGTGTGTGTGTGTTTTATTCATAATATTATTCGTTTCTATTAAAATATTTTATATGGATACTTTTCAATTCACATTTATGTATTAAAACTTGTATTTATTTGTTTTTTATTGTATTATTGTTTGTTTGTTTTTTGTATACCTTTACTGTATACTTATATTATAATAAATTAAATAATATTTTCTATTTTTCAAACATATAAAAAAATTGCGTAAATACATGCAACTGAATAATGATGCAATAATTTATTTTACAATTTTTATATTTATATAGAATATACTGATATGTTGAGTTTATTTCAGTGTTTTTTTCTTAGAATTATAATCATAATTGTTCTAATCAATCTAATACCTACAGTATATATGTATAAGATTTACTGTAGATTTATTTTTATTTAGTAATATGCATAATAATTATTGTAGATTTTTTATTTAGGTATATTTATAATAATTACTGTAGATTTTTTAGCAATATGCATAATAATTATTGTAAATTTTTTATTTAGTTATATGTATAATAATTACTGTAGATTTTTTTAGCAATATGCATAATAATGATTGTAGATTTTTTATTTATTCATGCATAATAATTATTGTAGATTTTTTATTTAGTCATATGCATAATAATTATTCTAGATTTTTATTTACTTATATGCATAATAATGTTTGTAGATTTTTTATTTAGTCATGCATAATAATTATTGTAGATTTTGTATTTCTTTATATGTATAATAATTACTGTAGATATATTTTTATTTAGTCATATGCATAATAATTATTGTAGATTTTTTATTTAGTCATATGCATAATAATTATTGTAGATTTTTTATGTATTCATGTAAAATAATTATTGTAGATTTTTTTATTTAGTTATATGCATAATAATTATTGTAGATTTTTTTATTTAGTTATATGCATAATAATTGTAGATTTTTATTTAGTTATATGCATAATAATTATTGTAGATTTTTTTATTTAGTTATATGAATAATAAGTGTTGTAGATTTTTTAATTTAGTTATATGTGTTATAATGGATGTAGATTTTTTTAGTTTAGTTAAATGCTAATAATTATTGTAATTTTTTAAAATGTTTAAATTTTAATTAATTTGTATGTTGATACAATAAATGTGATTTAATACATATTTTAAATACAATTTTATGATAAATGCTAGATGTTGAATATATGTTATGTTATGTTATGTTATATGTTATATATATATGATTTATTTGCAATTTTTGCATTGAAACTTGAATTTGTTTTTATTTTTTTATTTTTTAGTTTGTTTTTTGGATACCTTTATTAGTACACTTATATTATAATTTAATTTCTCTTTGTACATATAAAAAACTAATTATGGACACACACAAATACACACACATACAGAACATCTCAAAGCTACAAGTGTCTAAAAGCCAGCAAAGTGCACTTTTGATTTCATGGTGTTTTTAATTATGTGGCATCATAAAGGCAAAAACTCCCAATTGAGAGCGATTCATTTACAGCGGACAGGTCCATTTCTGGAGCTTTGTGCACTTTGTATTGGGCCTGTTTGGGCTCCTGAAAGGCCCGGGACTCTGCATCTGAAGCCACACAGACTGGAATAGTGTAGCGCTCGGTGCCACAAAAGCAGACGAATCGCTGCGCATTAAAAGCGGCCGCACAAAGAGCAACAATGGCGTGCATAAACAGCATTTAGAGGCTTTGACGCGGCATTGAGGGGCTGGGCGGCGACGCAGCATTGCAGCTGAATCTGCTTATTGTGCGGAGGTGAAAAGATGCCTAATGAACAGGAAGCCTTACTGACAGGAACCATACAACAGATGCATTGTGGGGCTGCCATCGACCCTGTGGGTCCAGCATTAGGAGGAGTGATGAGAAAGTCGCCCCTTTTTTTAACACGCATACACATGGACCCAAACCCAGGGGAAAAGACCCAAACAACCCCTTGCTTTTACATTAGTTCTGCATTAGTATTTATTACATTAGTAATAAAAGATTGCCTAAGGGGGCTAATAATATTGACTTAAAAAAATTAAGAAATGCTTTTACTCTAGCTGAAATAAAATAAGTAAGACTTTCTCCAGATGTAACAATAGTATTGGAAATTCTGTGAAAAATTCCTGAATCTGGTTTATAATTTTGACTGCATATGTATAATATTTTAAAGGCTTAAATGTCATTAAATATACTGTCACATGTACAGTGGAAGTCAGAATTATTAGCCCCCCCGAATCATTAGCCCCCCTGTTTTTTCCCCCAGTTTCTGTTTATCAGAGAGCAGATTTTTTTCAACACGTTTCTAATCATAATAGTTTTAATAACTCATTTCTAGTAACTGATTTAATTTATCTTTGTCATGATGACAGTGAATAATATTTGACTAGAAATTTTTCAAGACACTTCTATACAGCTTAAAGTGACATTTAAAGGCTTAACTAGGTTAATAAGGTTAACTACATGTGTTAGGGTAATTAGGTAAGTCATTGTATAACGCTGGTTTGTTTTGTAGACTATCGGAAACAAAATAGCTTATAGGGGGCTAATAATATTGATCTTAAAAATGGTGTTTAAAAAATTCAAAACTGCTTTTATTCTAGCCAAAATAAAACAAAAAAGACTTTCTCAAGAAGAAAAACTATTATCAGACATACTGTGAAAATTTCCTTGCTCTGTTAAACATCATTTGGGAAATATTTAAAAAAGAAAAAGAAAAAAACTAAGGGGGCTAATAATTCTGACAACTGTATATACATATTGCTTATTGATACAAAAAACATTAAGATTGGCCCTTTAACACACACATACACACACATGGACCCAAACCCTGGGGAAAACACTCAAACAACCTTGCTTTACTACGTTGTTGTTATGTGTACTCATACATACATTGCGTAACATGAAATATATGAATATTAAATTAAATGTACATAAACATATTTGATTTAGGCCCTTCTTTGCTTTTGGTGCTCATGCATATGTGTCAAATATCATGTCATGTATAATATTTTATAAGCTTAAATGACATGAAATACATTTCAATATTTATTTATTTATTTATTTATTTATTTATTTATATGTCCAAATATATGTGACCATGCAACATGAAGATAAAAGTTTTAGATAGGAATGAGAGTGAACATAAATGTGAGAGAAAGTCACTCTAAGGGTGCTTTCACACCTGTGAATCGATTCAGTTGTTCTGAAACAGAGATTACAATTGTTACATTGTTGCTCTTTGCTCTTGGAGCGGTTCGCTTTCACACTGCAAAGTTTCTAATTGGACCAAAAGAGCTTAAACAAGTCATGTGTGAGTAAACTCTCCTCACATTGGTCAGAGTGTCAGGGTTTATTTTGCAGAGTCCCGCTCAGCTGTCAGGAGAGGTGGTGGTTTGGTGGTGATTGACAGGGTGCGCGACGTGTCTGAGGAGAGATGCGTGGGGAGGGGTGAGAAGGGTGCGCGACGATGCCTATTTGAGGACCGGGAGAGAGACGCGAGATTACCGGGATATCATCAATCGTTTGCGGGCATCCGGAGACTCGCAAAACTTCCCGCCCTACTCATAATTCTCTCTTTATATAGCCGTAAGCCTATTACATATTCATAAAACACTGTGATATAACCGCGCTCGGATCAGATCGCTTTCTCACTGCAATCGAACCGCTCCAGGGTTCGTTTCAATCGAGCCGAGACCACCTCATTCAAGCGATCTCAGAGCGATTACTTTGGCGCGGAACAGAGCGCGATTGCCCTGTTTACATATGCCAAACGAACCGCGCTAACTGGGCAAACGAGATACGTTCCGAAACAAAAGTGTAGGTGTGAAAGCACCCTAACACACACACACAGACTCAGGGCCTACTCACACTATGCCATCCGTACCGTGCCCAGGCCCGTTTCCCGGATCGTTTGAGAAGTGTGAGTGCACTGAATCGGACTCAAGCACGGTTCACTTGGCCGGCCCTGGCCCGGTTGGAAGAGGTGTGCCTGATCGCGGTACACTTGGGCTTTTTTTAGCCCGAAACTGAAAGCGATACGTGACTTTTAAGGACTGTTTCATATGGATTTATTAATCATTCTTACTGTTCAGTGAACGCAAACTGCCGTAGTTTATTAAATACGCAAACCTCTTACTGCACGCCAGCTGCGCGCCTTCAGCAGACCTCCTCATTCCTGCAGCACGAGAGCTTTATGATTGTTTATGAGCGCCAAAAGTGGCGGATCTGTCCGGTGAAATATCTGACTGCGTGTCCCCGCATCCCTAAGGACTGTTTGGCGAAATATTTGACTGCATATCACTGCATAACAAACAACTGACACAATATAACTAGAGAAATCTCCACTGTGCTACTGGGTGAGAGTGTATGGCAAGCCGTTTTAGCATTTAAACCTTGTTCTGACTATCCATAAATTTATTTAGAGATATCTCTAATTATATTTTGACTTGTCATAATTATAATTCGACTAGTCAGATTGGAGATATCTGCAAATATATTATGACTGACTAGTCATATTCCTCCATTGACTTCCATTGAAAAATATTTGCAGATATCTCTGAATGAGTTTTGATTAGTCACAATTGTAATTAGATATATTTCCAAATGAATTTTGACTAGTCAAAAATCCAATTCAAGATATCCACAACTGTAATTCGACTATTAGTAAATTAATTAGAGATATCTTCAAATATATTTGTAAATATCTCTAAATATGATGAATTAAAGATATCTCAATGTATTATGACTAGTAAAATCTCAGAGATATCTCTAATTACAATTGTTACTAGTCAAAACTCATTTAGAGATATCTGCAAATATTTTTCAATGGAAGTCAATGGAGGAATATGACTAGTCAGTCATAATATATTTGCAGATATCTCCAATCTGATTTCGTACTAGTACAATTGTAATTGCAGATATCTCTAATTGTCATTCTGAGTAGTGGAATTATAATTATGACTAGTCAAAATATAATTAGAGATATCTCTAAATATATTTATGGAGTCAGAACAAAGATTTAAATGCTAAAACGGCTTGCCATAGAGAGCGCTTCACTGAACAGAGCAGCAGCGATGACGTAAGCGTGCCGAGGCCCGATATGGTGTGAGCGCGGGCCGTCGGGGGAGACGGGAGGGGGGACAAGCGTGCTTTGGCCCGGTTCGAGGCAACTGTACCTAGTGTGAGTACGGCCTCAAACCCAGGGGAAAAGACCCAAATCTTGCTCTTACATTGTTTTTTTGTGTACCCATACGGACACCATACACCCCCCTTTTTTTTTGCTTCTAGCGTCCATGCATATGTCATTTCAAGTCACATATAATATTATAGTTTCAATGTTTTTATTATTAGAAATTTTCGCAGACATTTACTTGAAAATACACTTTTTTTAAGTGAAGTTTTTAAACTAATTTCGAGAGGAGCACGTGATATAATTGACTGCAGCTGGCCGCCTATCTACACTCATTAGCTAGCCAATCAGATCTATCCTAACTCACTATAAGTAGCCTAGCTAGATATTACTCCCTCATCTTCGTTTTCCGAAGAAACCCCCCATCCACCCCCCTTCTCCTCCTTTCCTCCTTTACAAAAAAGGGGAGCTCTCGAGAACCACCTGATCTCGTACTCCCCTCACATGCTCTATGAACCTGGCAGGAGCCCTGGGCTCAACTATCTCCGAGCTCAGGGTTCTCTTCATGCCAAACCTGCTAACAGTTGTCAAGCAATATCTAAGTGTGAACTCTTGAAACATAAACATAAAACTTGCTTTCAAACAATTAGACGTTTCAAGAGTTCACACTTAGCTCATGATTTATACATAGCTTGTTTGGCATGCTGTCCCGGGAGAGAGCCCTGAGCTCAAGGGATCCTCGAGCCCAGGGCTCCCCCCCTTAGGCAGGGCGAGTGGAGATTGAGCTCAGTTCTATCTCAAACTCCCCCGCTGCTGAGGCCAAGGCGAACTTTCTGAGAGTAAGACATTATAAAAAAGGTTTAGGCTTGTTTTATCTATAATATAGAGCACATTTGGATGGTGGGAGGAACCCGGGGGAAACCCATGCAGACACTGGGAGAACATGCAAACTCCACACAGAAATAGCAGATGGATCAGCGAGGACCCAACACCATTGGTATTCTTGCTGTGAGGCAACAGTGCTAGTCACTGGGCCACCGTGCCGCCAATTCTGGATAAAGGAGGAAGAAGGGCAGGAGGGGGGTTTCTTCCAGACGAAGATAGTTGTAGAAAGGAAATGAGGGTATATATAGTGATTTGGCATCCTTTGATTGGAGGATCATAATTAGCTAATGTGGACCAGCTGGGTCAATCATGAGCACATGCTCCTCTCGAAATTAGTTTAAAATTAAACTTCACTTACGGAAAAAACAAAAAAAAACAAACAACAGTCATAAAAATAATAAGAAATGGATGAGAATAGAGCAACACATTTAGTTTAGTTTAGTTTGACTTTATTAACCCCGGAGGGAAATTCACATGTCACAGCAGAGCTCTCCATACTAAAATAAAAAATAAATAAGTTACATACATATAAAAACAATAATAAGATTACATTCATACTGCACACCTTGGTTCCAAAAACAACGAGTAAACACTTGTACATATCTAATGTCTAATTCAGGTTCAGCACAATTCATCTGGTATGACTTTGGTTATACAATCTGATCACTGTTGGTAAAAAAAGACTTCCTGTATCTTTCTCTGTAGCACCGGGGTTGAATTAATCTTGTACTAAAAGAGCTTGCACACGCTTGGACTGTATCATAAGGGGATGACTATCGTGGTTCATTATACTAACAAATTTGTCCAGCATTCGATCCTGTGCATTCTCTTCTATGGTAGGTAGTGCACACCCCACAACAGAACCTGCCCTTTTTATGAGCTTATTTAATTTGTTTTTCTCCTTCTCCAACAGTCCCCCTCCCCAGCAGGTTACAGCATACAGAATCACAGAAGACACCACAGAGTCATAAAAAGTTTTAAACAGTGTCTGACACACACCAAAGGACCTCAGTCGTCTTAATAAATGAATGCGGCTCTGACCCTTCTTATACATCTGGATTGTGTTTTCAGACCAATCGAGCTTGTTGTTCTAATATACACCCAGGTACCTATATGACGAAACGATCTCAATTTCTGACTCTTGTATAATTACGGGCACCGCTTGTGATGGATGTCTACTAAAATCAACAATAATTTCTTTGGTCTTATTAGTGTTTAAATTAAGACAATTCATATCACACCAGTCAGCAAAACTTTTTAAAAGCAACCTATACTCCCTCTCATCATGATTCCTTATATAACCTACAATTGCAGAGTCATCAGAAAACTTCTGTAAATGAGAATTTTTGGAGCTGTATTGAAAATCAGATGTATAAAATGTAAATAAATATGGAGCTAAAACTGTTCCTTGAGGAACACCAGTACTGCTCATTATAACTTGTGACACACAGTTATGCATCCTAACATACTGTGGTCTATTAGTGATATGTGGAACATGTGGAAACAGTTAAGTATAAATGGATAAGATATATGGTTATCAGGTTTGGGTCAGGGGTTAAAACTAGGTGGGATCTTGTGTGACAAATATAGAACAATGTGAAAAACAGCTGCAAAAGAGTACTGTATATAAGCAGGCCAGAACATCAGTGAGAGAATTTTTAGGCAGAGATGCTACTGGGGGTCTCCTGAAAAATCTCCTTTGTTGTCGACAGTAAAGTATACACTTCTGATATTCATAACCTCCAGACTGAGTTTGATTCATTAAGGGAAAAAACCAAAAACCACGACATGCGTATTAAAAGGAAGTGATGCAGGGAAAAAGTATTGAACACTGCATCAGCTGCAGCATTCCAGCATCTACATTAGCAGGAGGATGAAGATGAAACCAGGTTGGACATTTTAGCAAGACAGTGATCCAAAACACAGCCAAGGAGACTCTCAGATGCTTTCAGAGAAAGAAGATCAAGCTGTAGAATGGCCCAGCCAATCACCTGATGTGAATCCAAAAGAGAATACAAAGTAAAGCTCAGATTTGAGAGACGAGACCCATGGAACCATCAAGATTTGACACTCTGTTGAAGTCTGTGAGAAACTCACACCTGAGCAATGCATGTGACCTCATTCTCCATATGAGAGGCGTCTTTAAGCTGCATCACCATAAAAGCTGCTTATTTAAAGTGTTAAACATGTTTCAGTAGTTCAGCACTTTTTCCTTCTGTCATTTCAGTATTACACAGAACTCATCTTTCAGCTTTGTTTAGTTTTGTTTTATTTTTATGTTTGTATTGTTTGGGTTTTTACCAAACTCTGCTTTAATTCCATGTCAGCAGCTCCTTTAGAAATATTATTCCCACCAAACAAACATGACGTGTTCCCCCACTGTAAGTGCATTTCAAAAATGTATGCACGTCTTAGCATTTCCATTAAACGTTTCATTTTTTTAATGCAATATTAGCTATAGTGAGATGCAGATTCATAAATCATCGCTCATCGCTCATCGCTCGCAGACAATGCAACGATGGCAGCAATGAACGCTTATTTACTGTGGAGTCGAGCTTCACTCATTGTCCCGCTCTTTTCATTTCCAGCTCTGCACTCACAGCTACACAATCAAAGGCCATTTAGGCAAAGGTGACGGAGCATGCAGAGGATTTCCACTGAAAACATGCCACCACTTTCCTATTTGCCTGCAGCTTATGGCCAGCAGCTCAGAACGAGAAGTTTCCGTTGGCGAATCCGTCATCCTGCACGCATACTGATGACCAGGCTCTCCACCAATGTAGGAAACACTTCATATACTGTATATAGTAAACATGGCAGTTTGTTCATCTTTTAGGTTGCTGAATGAAATCTTTGCAGCTTTGTTTTTTCAGGCTTCTCCTTAGTTTTTTCGCGCTTCACTCTCACGTTTGTCCGTTTCTGAAAGGATCGGATGTGAGAAACACTTTAATAATCACGCGCACGTTATTATCATCAGCTCAGGAAGTTCATTATGTTAAATATAGACACGTGGTGAGCTCACACGAGAAAGCGAAACCGCTCGTACTTTAGACGGCATCGTAAACAACAACAGGACAATAGTGATGGGTCGTTCATAAACGATTCGTTCATTTTGAACGAATCTTCAAAATGACTCGGGAACTATGAGTCCTCTCAGGGAGTGATTCGTTCATCCGCGCGTGCGCACATTTGTGCAGGTGGTATCATTCATTTCAAGTCTTTTGAGTCGTTCATCGCGGAAAGGCAGAAGCTAATCATATGCATTTAGACCAGGAAAAAGAATTGATCCGTTCATCTCTCGAGTCCTCTATCGGGTCTGAGTCATTCGTTCATCATGGGCCCATCATATGCGTTTAGAGCCAGAAAAAGAATTGATCCATTCAACTCTCGAGACCTCTATCGGGTCTGATTCATTCGTTCATCATGGGCCAATCATATGCGTTTAGAGCCAGAAAAAGAATTGATCCGTTCATCTCTCGAGTCCTCTATCGGGTCTGAGTCATTCGTTCATCATGGGCCAATCAAATGCGTTTAGAGCCGGAAAAAGAATTGAACCGTTCATCTCTCGAGTCCTCTATCGGGTCTGAGTGATTCGTTCATCATGGGCCAATCATACGCGTTTAGATCCGGAAAAAGAATTGATCCATTCATCTCTCGAGTCCTCTATCGGGTCTGAGTCATTCGTTCATCATGGGCCAATCATATACGTTTAGAGCCGGAAAAAGAATTGATCCGTTCATCTCTCGAGACCTCTATCGGGTATGAGTCATTCGTTAATCATGGGCCAATCATATGCGTTTAGAGCCGGAAAAAGAATTGATCCGTTCATCTCTCGAGTCCTCTATCGGGTCTGAGTCATTCGTTCATCATGGGCCAATCATATGTGTTTAGAGCCGGAAAAAGAATTGAATCGTTCATCTCTCGAGTCCACTATCCGGTCTGAATCATTCGTTCATCATGGGCCAATCATATGTGTTTAGAGCCGGAAAAAGAATTGAATCGTTCATCTCTTGAGTCCTCTATCGGGTCTGAATCATTCGTTCATCATGGGCCAATCATATGCGTTTAGAGCCAGAAAAAGAATTGAATCGTTCATCTCTCGAGTCCACTATCGGGTCTGAATCATTCGTTCATCATGGGCCAATCATATGCGTTTAGAGCCAGAAAAAGAATTGATCCGTTCATCTCTCGAGTCCTCTATCGGGTCTGAGTCATTCGTTCATCATGGGCCAATCAAATGCATTTAGAGCCGGAAAAAGAATTGAACCGTTCATCTCTCGAGTCCTCTATCGGGTCTGAGTGATTCGTTCATCATGGGCCAATCATACGCGTTTAGATCCGGAAAAAGAATTGATCCATTCATCTCTCGAGTCCTCTATCGGGTCTGAGTCATTCGTTCATCATGGGCCAATCATATACGTTTAGAGCCGGAAAAAGAATTGATCCGTTCATCTCTCGAGACCTCTATCGGGTATGAGTCATTCGTTAATCATGGGCCAATCATATGCGTTTAGAGCCGGAAAAAGAATTGATCCGTTCATCTCTCGAGTCCTCTATCGGGTCTGAGTCATTCGTTCATCATGGGCCAATCATATGTGTTTAGAGCCGGAAAAAGAATTGAATCGTTCATCTCTCGAGTCCACTATCCGGTCTGAATCATTCGTTCATCATGGGCCAATCATATGTGTTTAGAGCCGGAAAAAGAATTGAATCGTTCATCTCTTGAGTCCTCTATCGGGTCTGAATCATTCGTTCATCATGGGCCAATCATATGCGTTTAGAGCCAGAAAAAGAATTGAATCGTTCATCTCTCGAGTCCACTATCGGGTCTGAATCATTCGTTCATCATGGGCCAATCATATGCGTTTAGAGCCAGAAAAAGAATTGAACCGTTCATCTCTCGAGTCCTCTATCGGGTCTGAGTCATTCGTTCATCATGGGCCAATCATACGCGTTTAGAGCCAGAAAAAGAATTGATCTGTTCATCTCTCGAGTCCTCTATCGGGTCTGAGTCATTCGTTCATCATGGGCCAATCATATGCGTTTAGAGCCGGAAAAAGAATTGATCCGTTCATCTCTCGAGTCCTCTATCAGGTCTGAGTCATTCGTTCATCATGGGCCAATCATATGTGTTTAGAGCCGGAAAAAGAATTGATCCATTCATCTCTCGAGTCCTCTATCGGGTCTGAGTCATTCGTTCATCATGGGCCGATCATATACGTTTAGAGCCGGAAAAAGAATTGATCCGTTCATCTCTCGAGACCTCTATCGGGTCTGAGTCATTCGTTCATCATGGGCCGATCATATGCGTTTAGAGCCGGAAAAAGAATTGATCCGTTTATCTCTCGAGACCTCTATCGGGTCTGAGTCATTCGTTCATCATGGGCCGATCATGTGCGTTTAGAGCCAGAAAAAGAATTGATCCGTTCATCTCTCGAGTCCTCTATCGGGTCTGAGTCATTCGTTCATCATGGGCCAATCATATGTGTTTAGAGCCGGAAAAAGAATTGAATCGTTCATCTCTCGAGTCCACTATCCGGTCTGAATCATTCGTTCATCATGGGCCAATCATATGTGTTTAGAGCCGGAAAAAGAATTGAATCGTTCATCTCTTGAGTCCTCTATCGGGTCTGAATCATTCGTTCATCATGGGCCAATCATATGCGTTTAGAGCCAGAAAAAGAATTGAATCGTTCATCTCTCGAGTCCACTATCGGGTCTGAATCATTCGTTCATCATGGGCCAATCATATGCGTTTAGAGCCAGAAAAAGAATTGAACCGTTCATCTCTCGAGTCCTCTATCGGGTCTGAGTCATTCGTTCATCATGGGCCAATCATACGCGTTTAGAGCCAGAAAAAGAATTGATCTGTTCATCTCTCGAGTCCTCTATCGGGTCTGAGTCATTCGTTCATCATGGGCCAATCATATGCGTTTAGATCCGGAAAAAGAATTGATCCGTTCATCTCTCGAGTCCTCTATCAGGTCTGAGTCATTCGTTCATCATGGGCCAATCATATGTGTTTAGAGCCGGAAAAAGAATTGATCCATTCATCTCTCGAGTCCTCTATCGGGTCTGAGTCATTCGTTCATCATGGGCCGATCATATACGTTTAGAGCCGGAAAAAGAATTGATCCGTTCATCTCTCGAGACCTCTATCGGGTCTGAGTCATTCGTTCATCATGGGCCGATCATATGCGTTTAGAGCCGGAAAAAGAATTGATCCGTTTATCTCTCGAGACCTCTATCGGGTCTGAGTCATTCGTTCATCATGGGCCGATCATGTGCGTTTAGAGCCAGAAAAAGAATTGATCCGTTCATCTCTCGAGTCCTCTATCGGGTCTGAGTCATTCGTTCATCATGGGCCAATCATATGCGTTTAGAGCCAGAAAAAGAATTGATCCGTTCATCTCTCGAGTCCTCTATCGGGTCTGAGTCATTCGTTCATCATGGGCCGATCATATGCGTTTAGAGCCGGAAAAAGTATTGAACCGTTCATCTCTCGAGTCCTCTATCGGGTCTGAGTCATTCGTTCATCATGGGCCCATCATATGCGTTTAGAGCCAGAAAAAGAATTGATCCATTCAACTCTCGAGACCTCTATCGGGTCTGATTCATTCGTTCATCATGGGCCAATCATATGCGTTTAGAGCCAGAAAAAGAATTGATCCGTTCATCTCTCGAGTCCTCTATCGGGTCTGAGTCATTCGTTCATCATGGGCCAATCAAATGCGTTTAGAGCCGGAAAAAGAATTGAACCGTTCATCTCTCGAGTCCTCTATCGGGTCTGAGTGATTCGTTCATCATGGGCCAATCATACGCGTTTAGATCCGGAAAAAGAATTGATCCATTCATCTCTCGAGTCCTCTATCGGGTCTGAGTCATTCGTTCATCATGGGCCAATCATATACGTTTAGAGCCGGAAAAAGAATTGATCCGTTCATCTCTCGAGACCTCTATCGGGTATGAGTCATTCGTTAATCATGGGCCAATCATATGCGTTTAGAGCCGGAAAAAGAATTGATCCGTTCATCTCTCGAGTCCTCTATCGGGTCTGAGTCATTCGTTCATCATGGGCCAATCATATGTGTTTAGAGCCGGAAAAAGAATTGAATCGTTCATCTCTCGAGTCCACTATCCGGTCTGAATCATTCGTTCATCATGGGCCAATCATATGTGTTTAGAGCCGGAAAAAGAATTGAATCGTTCATCTCTTGAGTCCTCTATCGGGTCTGAATCATTCGTTCATCATGGGCCAATCATATGCGTTTAGAGCCAGAAAAAGAATTGAATCGTTCATCTCTCGAGTCCACTATCGGGTCTGAATCATTCGTTCATCATGGGCCAATCATATGCGTTTAGAGCCAGAAAAAGAATTGATCCGTTCATCTCTCGAGTCCTCTATCGGGTCTGAGTCATTCGTTCATCATGGGCCAATCAAATGCATTTAGAGCCGGAAAAAGAATTGAACCGTTCATCTCTCGAGTCCTCTATCGGGTCTGAGTGATTCGTTCATCATGGGCCAATCATACGCGTTTAGATCCGGAAAAAGAATTGATCCATTCATCTCTCGAGTCCTCTATCGGGTCTGAGTCATTCGTTCATCATGGGCCAATCATATACGTTTAGAGCCGGAAAAAGAATTGATCCGTTCATCTCTCGAGACCTCTATCGGGTATGAGTCATTCGTTAATCATGGGCCAATCATATGCGTTTAGAGCCGGAAAAAGAATTGATCCGTTCATCTCTCGAGTCCTCTATCGGGTCTGAGTCATTCGTTCATCATGGGCCAATCATATGTGTTTAGAGCCGGAAAAAGAATTGAATCGTTCATCTCTCGAGTCCACTATCCGGTCTGAATCATTCGTTCATCATGGGCCAATCATATGTGTTTAGAGCCGGAAAAAGAATTGAATCGTTCATCTCTTGAGTCCTCTATCGGGTCTGAATCATTCGTTCATCATGGGCCAATCATATGCGTTTAGAGCCAGAAAAAGAATTGAATCGTTCATCTCTCGAGTCCACTATCGGGTCTGAATCATTCGTTCATCATGGGCCAATCATATGCGTTTAGAGCCAGAAAAAGAATTGAACCGTTCATCTCTCGAGTCCTCTATCGGGTCTGAGTCATTCGTTCATCATGGGCCAATCATACGCGTTTAGAGCCAGAAAAAGAATTGATCTGTTCATCTCTCGAGTCCTCTATCGGGTCTGAGTCATTCGTTCATCATGGGCCAATCATATGCGTTTAGAGCCGGAAAAAGAATTGATCCGTTCATCTCTCGAGTCCTCTATCAGGTCTGAGTCATTCGTTCATCATGGGCCAATCATATGTGTTTAGAGCCGGAAAAAGAATTGATCCATTCATCTCTCGAGTCCTCTATCGGGTCTGAGTCATTCGTTCATCATGGGCCGATCATATACGTTTAGAGCCGGAAAAAGAATTGATCCGTTCATCTCTCGAGACCTCTATCGGGTCTGAGTCATTCGTTCATCATGGGCCGATCATATGCGTTTAGAGCCGGAAAAAGAATTGATCCGTTTATCTCTCGAGACCTCTATCGGGTCTGAGTCATTCGTTCATCATGGGCCGATCATGTGCGTTTAGAGCCAGAAAAAGAATTGATCCGTTCATCTCTCGAGTCCTCTATCGGGTCTGAGTCATTCGTTCATCATGGGCCAATCATATGTGTTTAGAGCCGGAAAAAGAATTGAATCGTTCATCTCTCGAGTCCACTATCCGGTCTGAATCATTCGTTCATCATGGGCCAATCATATGTGTTTAGAGCCGGAAAAAGAATTGAATCGTTCATCTCTTGAGTCCTCTATCGGGTCTGAATCATTCGTTCATCATGGGCCAATCATATGCGTTTAGAGCCAGAAAAAGAATTGAATCGTTCATCTCTCGAGTCCACTATCGGGTCTGAATCATTCGTTCATCATGGGCCAATCATATGCGTTTAGAGCCAGAAAAAGAATTGAACCGTTCATCTCTCGAGTCCTCTATCGGGTCTGAGTCATTCGTTCATCATGGGCCAATCATACGCGTTTAGAGCCAGAAAAAGAATTGATCTGTTCATCTCTCGAGTCCTCTATCGGGTCTGAGTCATTCGTTCATCATGGGCCAATCATATGCGTTTAGAGCCGGAAAAAGAATTGATCCGTTCATCTCTCGAGTCCTCTATCAGGTCTGAGTCATTCGTTCATCATGGGCCAATCATATGTGTTTAGAGCCGGAAAAAGAATTGATCCATTCATCTCTCGAGTCCTCTATCGGGTCTGAGTCATTCGTTCATCATGGGCCGATCATATACGTTTAGAGCCGGAAAAAGAATTGATCCGTTCATCTCTCGAGACCTCTATCGGGTCTGAGTCATTCGTTCATCATGGGCCGATCATATGCGTTTAGAGCCGGAAAAAGAATTGATCCGTTTATCTCTCGAGACCTCTATCGGGTCTGAGTCATTCGTTCATCATGGGCCGATCATGTGCGTTTAGAGCCAGAAAAAGAATTGATCCGTTCATCTCTCGAGTCCTCTATCGGGTCTGAGTCATTCGTTCATCATGGGCCAATCATATGTGTTTAGAGCCGGAAAAAGAATTGAATCGTTCATCTCTCGAGTCCACTATCCGGTCTGAATCATTCGTTCATCATGGGCCAATCATATGTGTTTAGAGCCGGAAAAAGAATTGAATCGTTCATCTCTTGAGTCCTCTATCGGGTCTGAATCATTCGTTCATCATGGGCCAATCATATGCGTTTAGAGCCAGAAAAAGAATTGAACCGTTCATCTCTCGAGTCCTCTATCGGGTCTGAGTCATTCGTTCATCATGGGCCAATCATACGCGTTTAGAGCCAGAAAAAGAATTGATCTGTTCATCTCTCGAGTCCTCTATCGGGTCTGAGTCATTCGTTCATCATGGGCCAATCATATGCGTTTAGATCCGGAAAAAGAATTGATCCGTTCATCTCTCGAGTCCTCTATCAGGTCTGAGTCATTCGTTCATCATGGGCCAATCATATGTGTTTAGAGCCGGAAAAAGAATTGATCCATTCATCTCTCGAGTCCTCTATCGGGTCTGAGTCATTCGTTCATCATGGGCCGATCATATACGTTTAGAGCCGGAAAAAGAATTGATCCGTTCATCTCTCGAGACCTCTATCGGGTCTGAGTCATTCGTTCATCATGGGCCGATCATATGCGTTTAGAGCCGGAAAAAGAATTGATCCGTTTATCTCTCGAGACCTCTATCGGGTCTGAGTCATTCGTTCATCATGGGCCGATCATGTGCGTTTAGAGCCAGAAAAAGAATTGATCCGTTCATCTCTCGAGTCCTCTATCGGGTCTGAGTCATTCGTTCATCATGGGCCAATCATATGCGTTTAGAGCCAGAAAAAGAATTGATCCGTTCATCTCTCGAGTCCTCTATCGGGTCTGAGTCATTCGTTCATCATGGGCCGATCATATGCGTTTAGAGCCGGAAAAAGTATTGAACCGTTCATCTCTCGAGTCCTCTATCGGGTCTGAGTCATTCGTTCATCATGGGCCAATCATACGCGTTTAGAGCCGGAAAAAGAATTGATCCGTTCATTTCTCGAGTCCTCTATCGGGTCTGAGTCATTCGTTCATCACGGGCCAATCATATGCGTTTAGAGCCGGAAAAAGAATTGCACCGTTCATCTCTTGAGTCCTCGGGTTTGAGTCATTCTGTCACGTGATCGACTCAAGAACTAGAAGACTCGAAAGGTGAACTAATTATCATGGCTTCTATTGGCTCAGACTGTGTAAATTGGTTAAGATTATGTGTAACGTGAACGAACCTCTGACATTTGAAGACATGAAGAGGTGAGCTGAGCAAAGAGACAACAATACTTTCATAGACGAAACTGCAGGTAAACATTGAATTATTATTTTCTCCTTCTTATAGTATTCTATTTATGACTTATTAGTTGTGCGATCAACCTTTTGGGCTCGTTGTTGACGTGTTTGGAAGCAACTCGTAACATTTTAATAATATTTTGGCAAATTGAACCAAATGAACAAAATGACTCAAAAAAAGGGAGAGGCAGTGGCGCAGTAGGTAGTGCTGTCGCCTCACAGCAAGAAGGTTGCTGGGTCGCTGGTTCGAACCTCTGCTCAGTTGGCGTTTCTGTGTGGAGTTTGCATGTTCTCTCTGCCTTCGCGTGGGTTTCCTCCGGGTGCTCCGGTTTCCCCCACAGTCCAAAGACATGCAGTACAGGTGAATTGGGTAGGCAAAATTGTACGTACTGTGTGTGTGTGTGGATGTTTCTCAGAGATGGGTTGCGGCTGGAAGGGCATCCGTTGCGTAAAAATTCGCTGGATAAGTTGGCGGTTCATTCCGCTGTGGCGACCCCGGATTAATAAAGGGACTAAGCCGACAAGAAAATGAAAATGAAATGACTCAAAAAAAAAAGATTTGTTCATCTCGATGAACGAGACTCAAAGATCCGAGTCAGTAAAATGATCCGAACTTACCATCACTACAGGACAACAGTTTTATCTTCTTGGTTTTGTTTCTGCTCAAGATGACGACAAGGTTTGTTTGTGCTCGGGTCGACCACGACTCTTTATTATATGCTGATATATTCTAACGATGTAATGTCTCTGCCGTGTATTTAAAAATGGAGGTTCCTTTGTTTTCATTCTCCTAGCTTGTACACACATGACGTTTCTCTGTAAACCAATAGCATTCAGCTGCACATCTAGCTCCACCTTTTGGTACCCTTTTATGGCCCGTTTCCACTGAGTGGTACAGTACGGTTCGGTTTGGTACGCTTTTATGGCAGTTTCCACTCAAAAGAGGCGCACCGAACCGAACTGTACCATACCGCTTTTTCGACACCCTTCCGAAAGGGTACAAAACACGAAAGGGTACCAAAAGGTGGAGCTAGATGCGCAGCTGAACGCTATTGGTTTACAGAGATACGTCATTCGCTTACCCAACAAGCCAGAATGAAAACAAAAGCATACTTTTACAACGTAAATATATATACATATAATAACAAGCCATGATTGACCCGGGCTCAAACAAACCTTGTCGTCGTCTTGAGGAACAGCCACAAAGCCAAAAAGAAGAGCAGATTTACCCTGTGCCCCTTACAAGTCAGTCTGAAGCTCAAGCGGTTTCGCTTTCTTCCTTGCACCTGCCGCGTGTCTCTATCTCAAATAAAAATCCTCTTGACCTAATGATATTAACGTGCGCCTGATTATTGACGTGCTTTTGAATCCCGATCCTGTCAGAAACTGACAAACGCAAGAGTGAAAAAAAAAGGAGAAGCCGGAAAAAAAGGGCACATTATTTCTTCAGCAAACGTAAAAAACTGCCATGTTTAACTATTATCATCACCTTTTGAACTATTATGAACTCAGAATGATGGAGTGACTCTCTAACAGAGGCTACATGTGCTGCTGAAGAATACAGAAACAGATGAGAGGTTTACACTGACTGTAGGCTTTATTTTGTGTTGTTTTTGAACTTAAATAAGGGCTAAATGTCTGCTGTGTGTAGTTTTCTGTAGTTGGTAACATATCGGAGACTATAAAGGGTTGTATGTGTTCATATATGTTGCATTTATTTATATACAGACGTTACAGTAGGCTATTTCACACCGTCATTGATCTGCAGTTATAATCAAATCCTGTTCATAGAAAAGTTAGTAATAAACATTTATACACAAGTATTTATGTATCTAAAGCATCTGTTTTGTGAGAAGTGCTTCTCATATGATATGTACGGCTTTACTGTAGACATTTTCTCGAGCGAAAATGACGTCGACTGAAACTTTCTGTCAAACACCACGCCCACCAAAAGGCTATGGTAGTGGAAACACAAGCCTGGGAAAGGTGACCCATACCGACCCGAACTGTACCGTACTGTACCAGTCAGTGGAAATGAGCGATTATTGTGCTTTTTAAAGTGGTACAGTTCATTTTTAGGTACCTTTTGACAGTACCAAACCATACCGTACTACTCAGAGGAAACGAGCCAATAAAGTAGTGTTACTGAAAACTTGGGTCACACTTTATTTTGATGGTCTGTTTGTTGAAGTTAAAGGTGCAGTAGGTGATTGCCTTCAGAAACATTTGTGTTGTGCAGGTTGAAAGTCTCTTCACAGTCCAATAATAATGATTTCAGTAAATGATCTAAATGTGTTTATATGTATTTTTATATTCTGGGTAAAGCATAAAACTAAAAAATGTTCATCCAATTAAATAGAGTCGGACCGTCATCTCCCTTAATTCCGATAGGCAGGTCAGACTGTCTGTCAGCAAATGTAGATTCCGACTTCTGCGCATCTGTTCACGCAGATCCGCCATTAGCGAGTGCCCGTCTGCATCACAAACGCATGCGCGCGAGCGAGCTGCGGGCCGCTCGCAGATGCCGAGTCGGAGCCGGAGGCGCCAAAGGACAGCCGAGCTCGGGCCGATTACTGTAAAGCCAGGCGCGGGTATAAATCGCTCTTAAAGCGGCTGCGCGGTCACGAGACGGACCGGGAGAAATCAAAAGCTGAATTGAAACTTTTAAAAACCTGAATCGATATTGGAGTTACTTTAGCACGCTGGAGGAAGGACGAGACCATGGCTGAAGTATTACTGTTACGCCTGTTTCACACCGCAAGCGTCAGCGGCGCGTGAGCAGAGCGTGAGCAGCGCGTGTGTTTTCGGCGTCCATGTTAACAGATTAGAGCTTTCATACCGCACGCAGCAGCAGCGCGTCAGAGCGAGGCGTGAGCGTCGCCGAAGCAGCAGTGCAGCGATAGTTTCGGCGCTGGGTCTATTTTTGACGCGCTGCTCACGCTCAATTAAAGTGACAGTGCATTGACAACGACCAAAACACATTGAATGACAGTAAAAAGTAGCAATTTTACCCAATAAATGCGTTAATAATGTCAAATGGTTTATATATAGTCATTCAAATTCACTTAAAACGATTTAAAACGGCAACAAACATTTATTTAGGTCCGAACTACAAAACCAAATGTAAAACAATTTTAGTATCACTTGCACACTACTGTTGTAGGAGAGGGGAAATAGAATATTTACGGGAATTGTAGTCCATAGCGAAGTGTATTGTGGGTAGTGTAGTTCGACACGCATGCTGGATGATGTGAGCTCGCTGTGTTCTGTGCAGCTGAGCAGAGGAAGAAAGTTTTAATCGGCTTTGTTTTATGTTCACTCGAGTTATTCCTACCGGGAGCTGTTTGCACAAATTGCACTCTGAATCTGACAACACGAAAATAAGTAAAAGAATGGCATGCATTAATTACTTTTGTCCGTCTCATCATCTGCACGAGCATGAATTAACGAGCTGTTATTCTGCCGCTGGACATCACTGAAGCGGAGAAAGTAACACTAGTTTGATCATGTATAAATATCATTATAACTATATTGTATAAATATGATTATAACTAGGTCTACAGCAACCTGATAATCAAAAAACAAATGACATGATATCACAGGCGATTGTCTTCTGACTGTAGACACTTCTCATATAAGTTAGATTGAGAAGCATACAGAACTATTTGATCTATAAAATTTGTAAAATAAATATTTGCAGGTTAACGAAACAGCATAGGTGGGACCTTGGTGCAGATGAAAAGTTTAAAAAGTGTATTTGTATATAGAGGGGTAACTAGATAGAATAGACAGAGATAGGTTGATCTCTGCAGCAGCTGCCGAAGAACTGCGCGCTGCAGACGCAGCTGGTGTGAAAGGCAAACGCCTGCGTGATGCTACTGCTCGACAAACGCGCTGCTCACGCTCTGCTCACGCGCCGCTGACGCTTGCGGTGTGAAACAGGCGTTAGACAGGTAATGTTCTGTTTTAAAACTCTTTCATGTTAGATTGTGTTGTTATGAATGGCTTATATGCACAGACGTGTTGTTCAGCCACTGAAATCTCCTGGTGAAAGATTGATGTGATTATTTTCAGTTTCATCAGGTTCTTTGACAGCATCTATAATGTAGATTTATATTTAGTTTAACAACAAAACACCAGTAAATAGCGCTATTCCGCCTAACCTGCTTTATTGAGCTGAAGTTGCTTTTATTTTCACATTGGGTCATTTCTGAACAATGACAGCCTTCCTATACTGTTTACCGCTACTCTGAATATTCACTCTGAAATAGCATGTAAGTGTGGCTAAGTATTTCATGTAATTCCTGCACGGCGCTGGCACTAACTAACTGGCGAATGACTTGAACTAGTGGGTTGTCTGTCGGCTGTTGCGCGCGCTCGCGATATCAGGGGGTGTGGCTTTGAATCACAGTCCCTCCTCGCCGTCCAAAGATAATATGCTAAGCGGTTAGCATTTTGGCAGATCACCTACTGCACCTTTAAGTTACATTGCATCTACATGCCAACTATTTTTCATTAGATTATAAGTAGACTACTGGGTTAAGGTTAGTGTAAGTTGACGTACTTGCAAAGTTTCTTATAGTCAGTTAAATGTCTGTTGAAGGAGCAGCATCAGCAGATATTAAGCAGACAGTCTACTAGTAATCAAATGGACCAACAAACTAAAGTCAGTCAGTTATTCTCTTGTCGGCTTAGTCCCCTTATTAATCTGGGGTCGCCACAGCGGAATGAACCGCCAACTTATCCAGCAAGTTTTTACGCAGCCCTTCCAGCCGCAACCCATCTCTGGGAAACATCCACACACACACTCATACACTATGGACAATTTAGTCTACCCAATTCACCTGTACCGCATGTCTTTGGATTGTGGGGGAAACCGGAGCACCCGGAGGAAACCCACGCGAATGCAGGGAGAACATGCAAACTCCACACAGAAACTCCAACTGAGCCGAGGCTCGAACCAGCGACCTTCTTGCTGTGTGGTGGCAGCACTACCTACTGCGCCACTGCTTCGCCCAACATATAAAGTGTTACTGAAAACTTGTTGTGCAACATAAACAAGTAGTTTCTAGACTTTTGTTGATGGTTGAAGCACAAAAAGATGACAAATTGGACGAGTGGAAACTGTCAGGCTGTGCCGGGAGGTTTTAAAACTTGTGTTATTTTTTGTGACTTGACGGCTGCTTTGGAGAACGGGCCTGTGAAAGGCTGGAGGAGCAGTCAGATACGCTGTTAGCTCTCATTTTCTGGATGAGGGAAAGTGCCAGGCCTCAGTCAATCTCATGGGATTTGCTCACACTGCTGCTGTCAGGGGAACAAAAACATCTGTACTTGTTCACCAAAAATTTGCACCATCAAGCGGTTTATTCGAGAGAAGTTAATGCACAAAAAAACGGCCCTGAAAAAAAGTAATTGTCAGGTTTCCTTGTGCACACACACTCACACACACACAAATCCAGCACAATGCGAGCGAATAAACCGTAAACCCAAAGCGACAGTGTATGATTGCATTTCAAATCCTGCGCATTGTGAGCAACAAAACAAATTTGGGTTTATCGTCAATATTACGCTTGATTAACACGCGGCACGACGTCTCTTAACATGCAGGCGACCTCTCAGGGAATTTATTCGTCATGTTTATTCATTGTGCTGACTTGTATATTTTTATTTCTCCTCTTCATTGTGTTTCCGGCGGTTTCTCTTTCTGGAGCTTGTGCATCAGCATTGCTGTTCGGCGTTCGGATCAGATAAGAGTCCCTAATATGAGGAACGGCAAGAAGTGGAAAAAAGGTACTTTATAATAATACTCATTGTGTATGGCAAGCCAATTTAATATTTCATCCTTAAAATGTACTACAGTAGTTTCTGCTTTTGTGCCACTACTTATTTGAATGCTGCTTTTTCCTGTTTATTATCTTTATTCAATATCAAATGCATTATGGGAGCTTTCATTGACATTGATAGTGACTTTTATTGAAGTTTTTCTACTCAAACAAAACATTGTATAAGAAATAATCCATACTCTGCTCTGTTGAATTTTCATGTAGAAAATTCATTTCTGAAAAGGATGTTTTCACAGTTCTTGAAGCTCCTATAAATGAGAGCAAATTATAATAATAAAAATTCAACACCCTTTTTTTTATGATCATTTATTTGTTGCAGAACAAAGCCAGCATACATAGCTAGCAACAACTATATACAAGCCAGGGTTTGCACTAAATGAAAATACATAAAGAAATTACAAATAATAATAATAGTAAAATAAAGACAATAAAATAATAAATGAATAACAATACACAGAAAAAGAAAAGCTCTGGGGTGAGAATTAACTAGTTATTATATAAGACATTTTCTCAATAAAATCGGACCATGCTTTGGTTGTATGGGGTTTAGCTCTGAAAATTCAACACCCTTTAAGTAAACACTCACTGGTCACTTTATTAGGTACACCAACTTGACCCATTTTGTCTTTAGAACCGCCTTAATCCTTCATGGCGTAGATTCAGCAAGGTACTGGAAATATTCCTCAGAGATTTTGCTTCATATTGACATGATAACATCACACAGTTACTGCAGATTTGTCGGCTGCACATCCATGATGCGAAAGTTCCACCACATCCCAAAGGTGCTCTATTGGATTGAGGTCTGGTGACTGTGGAGGCCATTTGAGTACAGTTAACTCATTGTCATGTTCAAGAAATCAGTCTGAGATGATTCACGCTTTATGACATGGAGCGTTATCCTGCTGGAAGTAGCCATCAGAAGATAAGGACACTGTGGTCACAAAGGGATGGACATGGTCAGCATGGTGGGGTTGACACAATGCTCAATTGATACTAATGAGCCCAAAGTGTGCCAAGAAAATCTCCCCCACACCATTACACCACCACCACCAGCCTGAACCGGTGATACAAGGCAGGATGGATCCATGCTTTCATGTTGTTGATGCCAAATTCTGACCCGACCATCCGAATGTGGCAGCAGAAATGGAGACTCATCAGAGCAGGCAACGTTTCTCCAATCTTCTATTGTCCAATTTTGGTGAGCCTGTGTTTCTATTTTGTCTCATTTCCAGTCCAAATATGTCACAACTAACTTCTGTTTGAGATTATTTCTTATTAAGATTATTTTTCTTAGCCCATTGGCAAAAATTTTGCTTGTTTTAAGCAAATAATCACTTATTTTTAGGTGGGTTTTTTCAGAAAACAAGACATAATTTCTTATGCTACTTGATGTGTCTAGTATGTTTCTTGATTTAAGATTTTTTTAATATATTTGGATTGAAAACAGGGCAAAACTACTTGGTTTATTATTATTATTATTACTATTATTATTATTATTATAACAGCTCATGGATGAGCTTTTTTGAATAAAGGGTTGTGACTTAATGAATGTTTTTCTTGTTTTTTTTTTAAATCCGTATAATCGATTAATCAAAGAAATAATCAGCAGATTAATTGAATATTAAAATAATCGTTAGCTGCAGCCCTAATAGTGACCTTTACTGAAGTTTAGTAGTTTAATACAATATATTGAGTAAAAATGACAAATGTTACCTCTTCCCAGCAGGGAAAACCACCACCAATCCAGAATTGAATTGAATTGAATTTTATTTGACAGATTTTAGACAAACTGTAAGTATTCCATACACTTTGTTAAAAAAAACTGTCGAGGATAAAAACACAATAAAGCCCTGGGCTTATTTCCATTGTGGTCCTCTGTTAAATAAAAACAATGTATGGCTTCAAAATACTAATGAAGAATAAAACAAACAGTCGCCACAGCGGTACGAACAGTCAACCCATCCAGCACATGTTCCACACAGCCAATGGCCTTCCAGCCGCAAACCCATTCACACTCAAGTAACATAATTTAAAAGATCCTCGTCCACCATGCAAACTAATTATCCTCATCAAACAACCATCTTTTGATAGCTTTTTTGAACAACCTTAAATCTTTTATTTCCTTAATTGATTTTGGTAGTTTGTTCCACATGATTGCACTTGTATATAAAAACATTTTTTTCCCCACTAAACTTCTAAACTTAAATGAACAAATATTAAAATCCCAACTCCTAGTACTGTATGAATGCTGTTGCCTCACCATTTGAAAATAAATCATCAAATAGCTAGGAACCACATTATTAAACATTTTACGTACCATTCCCAGTTTTAAAAAACACACTCTATTACTAGCAGTTAACATACCTAATTTATTAAAAGACTCTTTGTGCAAATGTGCTCTAGGATGCATTTTTAAAATTATTCGTACTTATTTATTTTGTGCCTTTTGCAATTTCTCCTTCAAATTTTGTGGGCAGCTACTGTACCAAAATGACGTAGCATGCATGATTATAGGCTGTCATGGCTTTGCAATCAAAAATTGTCATTATAGTGGAAGTTAATGGGGTTAAAAGCAGCCCCCAACATAGCGAATGAGGAGTTCATTTGTGTGTCGTTGAGTTTTTGAAAAATTCCAAGGCATTTTCCCAAAATATGTGGCAAAATAAGAATTGTCACCAAAAGATCATTCCATTTGCTGAAACACAGAGAAAGTTGCGGCCAAATTAAGACTCAAAATCACCGCAGAGTGCATGAAAACATACCCAACAGCACATTAATCCAGCTTGCCATAGGCTACTCATTGAGCAAACTTTTCTGTTACTGTAATTTTCTTCTTCTATCAGCAGGATACATGCTGACTGGGATGTGGATACTTGAGTTTCCCCCTTTGTGCCTCTGCTATAGCCTAGCGTATGTGTGTGTGTGCATCTGCCGCGGGCCTTCTGTCTGTCTGCTCGGCGAGCCCTGGCCGTCTGCCCTGACACCCGACACAAAGTAATCACACATCACAGCATTTAATCACTCAAACAAGCACTCTGGAGAGGCGGCGTGTCAATATCCCACTCTCTCATTATCTCCTTTGGATTGCACATCCACACTGTCAGATAAACAGAGTGGAAAATTAAGATTAAAAATATGGTAATTTCATTCGCGCTCGCTCCCGCCGCCCCATTATGCTATTGATTACTCTCAATTCAATCTCTCCTTTCAATGTAAACTTTAATCTATCCGCCACCCAACAAGCCAGGGCTCCCCCGGGGCTATTCTAGAGTAAGTAACCATTTCATATAACGCTAAGTGAGAAGAAAATCGCCGGCGTTAATGAATTGTGTAAATCTCCATTGCTTCTGTCAACTGCGCTTAACAATAAGTGGCCGTAAAAACACGCGGCGAACTCTGGCAGGATATTAATTGCTTCTGTTTGGAAATTAAAGGAATAAGATGCTTATCCAGATTTCATTCATAACTGGATCTGAGACATATGGCTTTTGTCTGCGTATTGAATAAGAGAGACGAGTACAAAAGCGGGGGAATAATTATTATGGAGGAATAATAATCATAATAATAACGCAGCTCATGAAATAATTACTTCCTTTGGAAAGGCTTAATGGGCTTTGTGAAATATTGGATGTAACCGAGGAGCGACAGTTACATCATGCTGAACATGACGCAGCGCGTGTTGGAAATTGTCTGCAGTTTTATGGCTGTGTTTGATAATGATCGTTTTCTTGTTGAGCTCTCTGCAATGCTCATATTGGGAGATTTATCACTGAATGCAATACAGTGGTCCTTGGTTTGTAACGACTAGGGGGAGTGACACTCACAACAGAAGGTAGGTAGAAGGGGTGGGTAGCCATATCTTGCTTGTTTTTTACCGAGCTATGTTTGAGAGTCTTATTCGCTATGGAATCACAGTCTGGTTTGGAAACCTGTCTGTTCAGTTGAAAAATAAATTGGTTCATATACAAAAAACAGCCATGAAAATTATAGGGATAAAACAATAGGTGCGTTCGACTTCATGCAGCGCTGCGCAGATTGATCGAAATCTGTCTTAAAGCGGTGCATTCTGGTTAGAAATCTTGTCCGGATTGATGCTGCGCCGATGCCACGTGACTGTCACATGTGGCATCAAAGTACCGCAACAGCGCTCCGAGATCAGACGGCAAACTCAGACCGTGCAGCTTCTGAAGAGCGACTGCAGGAGCTTTGATGACGACACCGATATTACACAATTGGCCGAGTTCACCACATGACAACAAACACGTGTATTTCGGGTTTATAATTGGACAAATTCCGATTCAAAAGTTTCAAAACAAACAATTCACTTTTCACACCCTCTCTATCCTGTACACATCTTGCTTATTAAAAGACTACAAATATTTTACTGCAGTATGATCTTTTGCTAAATAGTCTGGTTATAAAGGTTAGCTTGTTTGCACAGGTTTATTTTTAATTTTAACTTTTTATGCAGACTATTTACTGCATTCATGAACGATTTAAATGATATATTTAGTGTATATTTTAGTGAATAACCTAAATAAGTCTTCTATCTATAAATGTACATATATGTAAACCCTTTTTTAGCATATTCAAACAAGAAGTATTAGCCCAAAGATTGATGTTTAACTCCTAGAATTTATGCTTATTGCTTTGTATTTAATAGACCTGTTCGTTTTTATGTTTATATTAACCTCTCATTTCCTCTTATTTCTCTCATGCATTTGTTATATATTTTATTCATAATTCTCTCTTATTGTTTAAAAAAGAACTACAGAAACTGTATTCTGTTTTATTTATAAATGTTTTGTTGTTATAAATAAAAATAACAAAAAAATATGATGACGCCATGTTATCGGTCATCATGACTGCAGCAACTTTGAGTCCCGAAGTGTCCAGCTGTCCGTCTTGACGGCTCCGTTTTCAACTCCGCCCCCGCCTGCGCTCGGCTAATCTCGTTGATCACCGGCTGCAGCTGAGCTTCATGTCGAACGCACCTTATATGAGCCCATCCAGACTCTATACAAACAGGCGGCTATAAAAAGAGCAATACGTATTAGCACTGATTCTAAACATCCCCTTTTCAGTGAATATCAGCTGTTACCATCAGGAAAAAGACCGAGAATGCCAATGTGTAAAACTAATAGACTGAAGCTTTCGTTTGTTCCTACCTCCATAAAACTGTTGAACTCTACCAATAACACTGCTCCTGCAGTACGCTAACACTTGACTGGGTTCTGTGTTTTATATATTTATATTTATATACGGTCTTACTCTGTAAACAATGTATGTTCTTAACTGTTTGTTCTTAATTGTTTTGTTTTATTTATTTTTACTGTCTGTTTAAACAATGTTGTAGCACCTTTTATGCCCAAGACAAATTTCCTCTCAGGGACAAATAAAGTTAAACCTAAACCTAAAGATCCAATATGCAGGTTTATTCAATGTCAGGCAAGCAGTGGTCATCAGGTGCAAACGGGTATGTTAAGGCAGTCCAGAATCGTAGTCGGTATAAACAGGCAACAGGTCAAAAGGCAGGCGGCTAAACTAGAGAACAAGGGTGACAAGGCTAAGGTCTAACACGGAGAAAACAAGACTGGGAAACGCGTTGTAATGTCACAAAGATGCAAACAAGACTCGGCAAACTGGAAGGGTGAAAGAGTGGCTTAATATAGATATAAATAGAGCCCTTTGGATGATTTGTCACTAAATGCAATACTTTAGTTATTATTATTATTATTTTTCTAATTGCTCACCTGTGATGGGATATAACGGCGCTATAGAAAAACAGCGTTAATACTGGGGATACTTTTTTCAGTAACGAGAAATCAAATTAATTACTATTTCTCCCGTTTCAACGTTGTTACCGTTGCTGAATAAAACGCACGGATACTATAAAGGCTGATTTATACTTTTGCTTCAAGTGCATGCGTATGCTACGGCGCAGCCTACGCAATGATGCATAGCCCTAAGCCATGGCCGTGGGCGTTACTTATGTGCACCTCTCAAAAAATTTAACTACACATCGAAACGACGTCTCGCGCAAGCTCTGTGATTGGTCGGCTTGGTAGCGCTGACGAATCTGGGCGGGACTAAGAGCTGTGCAAGCGGTGCGAGCCTGATGGAGCGATTGTTTACAAGTGTGGAGCCCCGTGAAGGAGCTCCAGATGGAAAGTTTTGTTTTGTGTTTACCTCTTAGTTAAAGTTGTTGCACGTCCGCCGGTTTCTACCTCAAAATAAGCGAGTTTGAGCCACTTGTACATTTAGGAAGCGTTCAGCAGAAACAAAATACCAGCAAAGAAACTCGACACAGAGGAACATAAACACCTCACTGCCCACTAGCGTTGTGGAAGAGTTATTGCAGACCAACAGAGACAGCGCGCAGAAGTATAAATGCACAGCTACATTTTATACTTATGCATTATATGAGCTTTGGGTACGCCGGTCACTTGCAAATAAAACTTGACTTTTCTCCAGGGCAAACACTTATTAATCAGATAGAATTCAACAGATTAATATCTAGATGTATAGTTGAGAACATGCTGCCGCTGTCACAGCAACATTAAAATAGTGTAGATTACAGTAGTGTACAATGTTTTGTATTTATTTTACAGACGTTGGGCATATTAGATTTTTATTTTATTTTTTTGGCTAGCAATGTGAAGAAGCTTGCTGGTTCAAATCCCGGCTGGGTCAGTTGGCATTTCTGTGTGGAGTTTGAATGTTCTCCCCATGTTGGCGTGGGTTTCCTCCGGGTGCTCCAGTTTCCCCCACAGTCCAAACACATGCGCTATAGGGAAATCGATGAACTAAATTGGCCGTAATGTATGAGTGAATAAGTGTGTATGGGTGTTTCCCAGTAATGGGTTGCAGCTGGAAGGGCATCCACTGCATAAAACATAAGCTGGAATAGTTGGTGGTTCATTCCACAGTGGCGACCCTTAATAGATAAGGAACTAAACTAAAGGTGAATGAATGAAGGATCCGTGCATGAGTCAGTAGGATTTAAAGAAGAGTAAATCACTCATCAGCAGATGATCCAGACTCTCTCGGATGTAAGTGGATTGAATATCATGTCCAGATTATGGTTAATAAATGATGAGCAGCGATAACAGCAGAACAATCCTCAGCTCATGGACAGGACAGAGGCTTTTTTTTACACACTGGAGAATGAGATACACTTGAGCTGATAAACGTGTGTCAGGACAGCGGGGGAATGATGGGGATTTTGTGCGTCCTACACAAAGGCCTGTTTAAAGTGCTGTCCTCATATCTGCGTTTCTGACACACACACACACACACACAGAAGAATAGCCCTGCTGCTATACAATGTACATTTCCCAGCGTCGCTTATCTCTAAAGCGGCCAAAGGGAGAATACATCATAAATGAATTTAAAATATATATAGGGCAGCACGGTGGCTCAGTGGTAAGCACTGCAGCCTCACAGCAAGAAGGTCACTGGTTCGGGTCCCGGCAAGGGTCAGTTGGCGTTTTTGTGTGGAGTTTGCATGTTCTCCCCGTGCTGGCGTGGGTTTCCTCTGGGTGCTCCAGTTTCCCCGGCATTCCAAACACATGCGCTATAGGTGAACTGATTAAATTAAATTGGCCGTAGTGTATGAGTGTGTGAAATGAGTGTGTATGGGTGTTTCCCAGTACTGGGTTGCAGCTGGAAGGGCATCTGCTGTGTAAAACATATGCTGGATAAGTTGGCGGTTCATTCTGCTGTGGTGACCCCAGATGAATGAAGTGACTAAGCTAAAGGAAATGAATGAATGAATGAATGAATGAATGAATATATACAGTTGAAGTCAGAATTATTAGCCCCCCTGAATTATTAGACTGCTTGTTTATTTTTTCCCTAATTTCTGTTTAACGGAGAGAAGGTTTTTTCAACACATTTCTAAGCATAATAATTTTAATAACTCATCTCTAATAGCTGATTTATTTTATCTTTGCCATGATGACAGTAAATAATATTTTACTAGATATTTTTCAACACACTTCTATACAGCTTAAAGTGACATTTCAAGAGTTCACACTTAGCTGAAGATTGATTATAAGCAAGTTTGGCATGCTGTCCCGGGAGAGAGCCCTGAGCCCAAAGGTTCTTGAGCCCTGGGCTCCCTCCTGTTTGAAGGGCGAGAGGGGAGCCTTGAGCTCAGGTAGATCTCGAGAACTCCCCCTTGATAAAAACTGATGACTAAAAATTGAATGCTATGAAAAGATATGCTGCATGGTGAGAGATTAACTGTAGTGCAAAATTTAGATTGATCAATTTACTTGTTGTGCATGTTTTTGGAATGTGGGAGGAAACCGGAGGACCCGGGGAAAACCCACTTAAGCACGGGAAGAACATGCAAACTACACGCAGAAACCACCACCGGCCTGTTAAAGGACTAGAACCGGTGACGTTCTTGCTGTGAGGCGACAGTGCTAGTCACTGGGCCACCGTGCTGCCCTATGGAGGGAAAGGTGAAGAGGTAGGGGTGGAAGGGGGGATTCTTCAAATTGAAGATGACTGTAGTGAAAAAACCCTGGCTCTTTATAATGGGTTTGGAATGGCCTGATTCGTGGACTATGCATGCTAATGCAGAAACAGCCGTGTTCAATCATAATCCCGAGCTCCTCTCGAAATTAGTTTATGAATAAACTTCACTTAAAGGCTTAACTAGGGTAATTTGGTTAACGAGGCAGGTTAGGGTAATTAGGCAAGTTATTGTATAACGATGGTTTGTTTTCGTTGGCTAATAATTTTGTCCCAAAAATGGTGTTTAAAATATTAAAAACTGCTTTTATTCTAGCCGAAATAAAACAAATAAGACTTTCTCCAGAAGAAAAAATATTATCAGACACACTGTGAAAATTTCCCTGCTCTGTTAAACATAATTTGGGAAATATTAAAAAAAAGAAGAAAAAAATTTGAAGGGGTAGTTCTGACTTCAACTGTATGTATGCATGATTTAGGCATGAGCGCCATCACAGTCATCCCCACTAAACATTTATCTGGAAAGCCGGACTTTACAAATGGATCATAAGCGATATTAGCTTTCTGAGACTTTTTTACATTCATTCATTCATTCATTCATTTCCCTTCGGCTTATTCCCTTATCTATCAGGAGTTGCCACAGCAGAATGAACCACCAACTATTCCAGCATATGTTTTACACAGCTGATGCCCTTCCAGCCCGTACACACACACACACACACACACACACACACACTCATACACTACGTGAAGTTTATTCATAAACTAATTTCGAGAGGATCACGTGCTTATGATTTATCACGGCCGGTCTCGCATTTGCTAATCACTATCTTCCAATCATACGGGCCCTAAGCTACAATAAATAGCCACAGTTTTCAGTTCACTTTATCTTCGTTTGGAAGAAACCCTCCTCCTCCCCTATTCTCCTCCTTTACCTCTGATTGGGCGGCACGGCGGCCCAGTGGTTAGCACTGTGAGCCCCACAGCAAGAACACTGTCGGCCCTGGTTCCACAGGACCAGTGGGTGTTTCTGTGAGGAGTTTGTATGTTCTCCTTGTGTCCGCGTGGGTTTTCCCCGGGTTCTCCGGTTTCCTCCCACCATCCAAAGACATTCAACATACATAACAATCAAGCTTTTGTCTAACCCCTTGTGTTCCCTTAGCTAGCAGCAGGGGAGTTCTGAGATCCACCGAGCCCAGGCTCCCCTCTCGCTCTGCCAACGGGAGGAAGCCCCGGGCTCGAGGATCCCTTATGCTCGGGCTCTCTCCCGGGACAGCATGCCAAATAAGCTTTTATAAATCATCAGCTAAGTGTGAACTCTTGAAAGCCAATTTATTTTATTCAATCTACCTATAAAAATTAGATAGAATCAGAAAGATGTTAAAAGTTTTATTAAAATTTATTGATGTTGTCTATTAAAATACTTTATATTTGTCTATTTATATATTTGTAATGTTAAAATATTAAAAGAGGCAGTGGCGCAATGGGTAGTGCTGTCGCCTCACAGCAAGAAGGTCGCTGGTTTAAACCTGGGCTCAGTTGGTTTGGATTAATAAAGGGACTAAGCCGACAAGAAAATGAATGAATGAATGAATGAATGAATGAATGAATGAATGAATTGCCACTGTGCATGAAATGTGCTATATAAATAAACTTGCCTGGCCTATTAGTATTTTCTCTGTTGTATTTTACACAGTGGCTGCTCCTCCATGATGCTCATCTCAGAGTCAGTGAGTTCTGGCCTGGTTCCGCTGTGTTGGCGAGGGTCCGCGGGTCTGTTTTATTGGCAGTCAGGGGCCGTTTGACACCAGCGCAGGTGAAGATCTGTCCCCGCTGTGCTCCAGTCTGTGTCGTCCTTCACCTCGGCCGCTGACCGGACGGCCATCGCCCCGTCTGCTCCACCCGGACCACAACAAATGCTGCCAAAAAGAGGCTTCAATTGGCACCTCTGCAGGCCCGTCCAGAGGAGGGAGAGATCAGGTGGACTCACAAACTACAGAAAAGTCCATTTATTTGTTCAAGTTTTGAACACGGAGAACAGCCTGCGAGTTGTGCAAGTAAAACTCCATTATTTTTCTCCATATAGGGACACACTGGTTTTTAATTAGCGTATACATTTTTATTGACAGGCCTATTATGAGCTTTAAAGAAGTTACTTGATTGTGTCTGCACTGAGCTGTTCACATTCATTTTGTTATTTTTAGGACAATCGTGTGTTTAATAGTGGAATGTGTGTGTAAAAACTACATTACCCATGATGCTGTCCAAGCAATTCCTCCAATCAGAGAGCCACAGTGAGTAAACTTTTATTTTTTGTAAGTCTCTTGTAAATCATTCTCTAGTAATCTTTGATTTGATATTAAAAAACAAAAACCCTCAGAAATTATATATATATATATATATATATATATATATATATATATATATATATATATATATATATATATATACACACACACACACACACACACTCACTACCTGACAAAGTCTTATAGAGTATATCCTCCTGAGACCCCGCCCATTGACTTGTGTCCTCTGTAGTGGATATCAAGTTTTCATGAATTTTCTTTGAATTGTCTTTGAATTTTCTTTGAATATTTTTAGCTACTCTATCAAGTCCTGTTGTACTGTTCAGAGGACATCCCGGGCTTTCTAGTGATGTGTCATTTGATTGGCTGGCATGCTAGAAACCACTTCTTACACTGCATCCAAAATGGCCGACATTCAAACAAGCACATTTTATGGGAAGGAGAGAGGCATGTCAAATTTTGCTTTTCAAATGTTTTTTTACTATTATTATTACATGTATATTTGTTTATTAAAGTGTCAGGAACAATACATTTAGCTTTCAAAGCTGTTAACTTGTTTGTGTTTCAAAATCTCATGTTTTTTTGAATGACCACTATAGTGGACACCAGGACCATCTTAATGTAGTTAATGACTGCATGCTGTAGGGGGCAGAACTGAAGCAAAGAGGATTCTTTATAAGATAGTTAAGGGAGACTCTGATTTAGAGTCTGATAATCAGACAATTAGAGAATATTAGAGAATGACAATCAGTTTTAAATCGCTTTTATGTTGAGTTAGTTTTGGATTAACACTTTGTTTTTTTTTAGTTCAGCTCTCCTTCGACTAAACAGTTTCAGGAATTTCATTACAAAAGGAAAAAAATGGCTTTTGTTTTGTTTTTGTTACATTAAAATTGGATTAATATCCCTTTACAGTCATATCCTGTACAGTTTTTTGTCTGAGTGGCGATTGTTTTGAACTAAATTGGTCCTGTGGTCCACTACAGTGGACATGCTGTATAATTAAAAATAAAAACAAAATGTAAAAACTCTAAATTGTTGATTTTTTTTTTTTACCTAAAGGATGCAGGAAACACAGAAAAAAAAAAGAAAAAAATTATTTGGGTCTTAGGAGGATATTGTAAAAGCAACTAATAATAACTTGACTTCTACTTGATCGTTTCGAATAGTAGCAGAAGGTAGATTTCGGATAAATCATCTGTTGAACTGCATCTCAATCATCACAAATACTGCAGAAGACCTAAGATGGACCCAAGATTCTCACAGAAATCAGTCAAGTTTGGTGGAGAAATCATGGTTTTGGGGTTACATTCAGTATGGGGGCGTGCGAGAGATCTGCAGAGTGGATGATCAACATCAACAGCCTGAGGTATCAAGACATTTGTGCTGCCCATTACATTCACCCATACACAAAGCTCCTGAAAGCAAAGAAGGTCAAGGTGCTCCAGGATTGGTCAGCCCAGTCATCAGACATGAACATTATTGAGCATGTCTGGGGTATGATGAAGGAGGAGGCATTATAGATTAATCCAAAGGATCTTGATGAACTCTGGGAGTCCTGCAAGAACACTTTCTTTGCCATTCCAGATGACTTTATTAATCAGTGATTTGAGTCGTGTCAGAGATGTATGGATGCAGTCCTCCAAGCTCATGATGGAGTCAGACACAATATTCATTCTGTCTCCACTGCAGTAAGCCTTGGAGTGACGATTGATGACCAACTAAACTTCTCTGACCTCATTTCTAGAACTGCTCGATCTTATCCTATCATCAGCTGTGGTACCCCAGTGTTTAGATGCTGTAGGTTGGACACCTCTCCCCTCCTAGACACCCTGGGGTCGCCACAGCAGAATGAACCAACAATTAATAATGATAATAATAATTCCTTACATTTATATAGCATTTTCTGGACACTCAAAGCACTTTACTCATTTTTTGGGGAGAATCTCCTCATCCAGCACCAGTGTGCAGCATCCACCTGGATGACACGACGGCAGACAGTGGGCAAATTTGGCCAGGATGGCCAGGGTCACACCCCTACCCTTTTTCAAAGGACATCATTTAATGAGAGTCGTGACCTCGGTTTAACATCTCATCTGAAAGATGGAGCTCATTGAGCAATGTAGAGTGCCCTTTACTATATTGGGGCATTAGAACCCACACAGACCGCAGGATGAGCACCCCCTGCTGGACTCACTAACACCACTTCCGGCAGCAACCTAGCTTACCAATGTGGTACTGACCAGGCGCAGCCCTGCTTGGCTTCAGTGGGCGACCAAGTTAGAGTTGCAGAGAGCTAGCTGCAGGCCAGATATAAACTCTCTTGGTTTTCATTTCACCATGAATGCAATTTTGTTTATATTTCATTTATTAGTGAATAATAATGATGCAAACACCTAGTCAGTGATGAAGGTATAAATACATTTATAATCAATTATTAAAATAATTTAAACAGACATTTAATTCATATTTCATTCATTCATTTTCCTTTGGCTTAGTCCCTTTCATTATCAGGGGTTGCCACAGCAGAATGAACCAACAATTAATAATAATAATAATTCCTTCCATTTATGTAGCATTTTCTGGACACTCAAAGCACTTTAAAATTTTTTTGGGGAGAATCTCCTCATCCAGCACCAGTATGCAGCATCCACTTGGATGACACGACGGCAGACAGTGGGCAAATTTGGCCAGGATGGCCGGGGTCACACCCCTACCCTTTTTCAAAGGACATCATTTAATGAAAGTCAGGACCTCGGTTTAACATCTCATCTGAAAGACGGAGCTCATTGAGCAATATAGAGTGCCCTTCGCTACATTGGGGCGTCAGGACCAAGCGGCAACCTCCCGCTCTCATTCAGGAAGCCAATACGGAAGTAACTAAAACTGCAATTCATCCGAGATTCCGCTAGTCCTGGCCGCTTCTGGCTCCAAAACAGAGCAAATTTCAATTGAGCCCACAGTTACAATGGCCAACTTTACAGCAGAAAAAAAAGTGTTTACAGCCTGGTACAAAAAAGATTTTGGTTCATACAGCTAATATTATCCTTCATGACAACTGTGAGGGGGTGAATTTTTTTATAACTCATCCGTTTCCTTTATATTATGTTATATTAAGTTTGCATAATTAAGGGCGTGGCCACTTGAGTGACAGCTAGGTCTCATTGGTCGCCGTCACCTCAGCTGACTCCTGCAGATTAGCCACTGAACTCGGCGTATTTATCGTATTTCTGTGTTGTTTTATGTGGCTTTACACACTCAACTGCCTTTTGGACTTGTTTTTCCTACAATTATTAGATGGCATGGCATGCTGAGTGCACTTAATTGTGCTCACAAACCATTCACGTGGCCTCCGTTTCCCATGTGAGTAAAGTTATATACTTATATACCATCTCTATACATGTATTTGTTTTATTTAAGATCATTTATCGTTTAAATTTATATTTAGAGCTGTAATGCACTCCAGAATCTGACAAATTGATCAGCTGTAGGCTCTAGAACAGTCATCTGAAGTGTTTGGAAGTAATTCGCGTTTTCCTCCTGTTGAAAAACGTCATAAGAACAATGTTTAGTGGCTCAAAACACTTTATTGATATAGTGTACAACCAAGCACAAGTGGTCAGAATACAAACGAGTCACAGGTGATAAAGTATTAAGCGTTTTCCCAAAGTAAAGTGTGTCTGAACCAGGTTCAAGCTAAATGCCAGCAGGTGTCTGTAGCTCCGCTCACTCTCCGCCTCTTTGCCCTTGTTTGGTATCCCGCCGTGGGTGTGATGACGCACGAATAAAATGGCGACGGTTGGCCGCGCATACTTGTGGCTTCTTTTGCGCTCTGAAACCTATGGGTGACGTCACGGACACTACGTCCATATATTTTACAGTCTATGGTCAGGACCCACACAGACCGCAGGTTGAGCGCCCCCTGCTGACCTCACTAACACCACATGTGGTTTCCCATTCAGATACTGACCGGGCGCAGCCCTGAAATTATTATACAGCATATGTTTTGCGCAGCAAATGCCCTTCCAGCTGCAACCCAGTCCTGGGAAAATCCTATACACACTCATTCACACTCACTCATACATTACTGCCAATTTAGTTTCTTTAATTCAACTATAGCGCATGTGTTGGGACTGCAACCAGAGCACAGGGAGAACATGCAAACTCCACACAGAAACGTCAACTGATCCAGCAGGGATTCGAACCAGCAACCGGCTTAACAGTTTAACATCTCATCTGAAAGATGGAGCTCATTGAGCAATACTGAGTGCCCTTCGCTATATTGGGGCGACAGGACCCACACAGACAGCAGGTTGAGCGCCCCCTGCTGACCTCACTAACACCACATGTGGTTTCCCATTTTGATACTGACCGAACGCAGCCCTGAAATTATTATACAGCATATGTTTTGCGCAGCAAATGCCCTTCCAGCTGCAACCCAGTCCTGGGAAAATCCCATACACACTCATTCACACACACCCATACATTAATGCCAATTTAGTTTCTTTAATTCAACTGTAGCGCATGTGTTTGGACTACAACTAGAGCACAGGGAGAACATGCAAACTCCACACAGAAACGTCAACTGATCCAGCAGGGATTTGAATCAGCAACCGGCTTAACAGTTTAACATCTTATCTGAAAGAAGGAGCTCATTGAGCAATATAGAGTGCCCTTAACTATATTGGGGCATCAGAACCCACACAGACCGCAGATTGAGCGCCCCCTGCTGACCTTAGTAACACCACATGTGGTTTCCCATTCAGATACTGACCGGGTGCAGCCCTGAAATTATTATACAGCATATGTTTTGCGCAGCAAATGGCCTTCCAGCTGCAACCCAGTACTGGGAAAATCCCATACACAACTCATTCACACACACTCATACGGACTCATTACTGCCAGTTTAGTTTCTTTAATTCAACTATAGCGCATGTGTTTGGACTACAACTAGAGCACAGGGAGAACATGCAAACTCCACACAGAAACGTCAACTGATCCAGCAGGGATTCGAACCAGCAACTGGCTTATGAGTTTAACATCTTATCTGAAAGACAGAGCTCATTGAGCAATACTGAGTGCCCTTCGCTATATTGGGGCGGCAGGACCCACACAGACCGCAGATTGAGCGCCCCCTGCTGACCTCACTAACACCACATGTGGTTTCCCATTTTGATACTGACCGAACGCAGCCCTGAAATTATTATGCAGCATATGTTTTGCGCAGCAAATGCCCTTCCAGCTGCAACCCAGTCCTGGGAAAATCCTATACACACTCATTCACACACACTCATACATTACTGCCAATTTAGTTTCTTTAATTCAACTATAGGGCATGTGTTTGGACTACAACTAGAGCACGGGGAGAACATGCAAACTCCACACAGAAACGTCAACTGATTCAACAGGGATTCGAATCAGCAACCGGCTTAACAGTTTAACATCTTATCTGAAAGACAGAGCTCATTAAGCAATATAGAGTGCCCTTCGCTATATTGGGGCGGCAGGACCCACACAGACAGCAGGTTGAGCGCCCCCTGCTGACCTCACTAACACCACATGTGGTTTCCCATTCAGATACTGACCGGACGCAGCCCTGAAATTATTATACAGCATATGTTTTGCGCAGCAAATGGCCTTCCAGCTGCAACCCAGTCCTGGGAAAATCCCATACACAACTCATTCACACACACTCATACGGACTCATTACTGCCAGTTTAGTTTCTTTAATTCAACTATAGCGCATGTGTTTGGACTACAACTAGAGCACAGGGAGAACATGCAAACTCCACACAGAAACGTCAACTGATTCAGCAGGGATTCGAACCAGCAACCGGCTTGCTGTGAGGCGACAGTGCTAACCACTAAGCCACCATGCCGCCCCAGACATTAAATAGTAATGTTAAAAAGTACATTTAAAATTAATAAATACAATCTTAACCACAATACCCTGTTAAACTCCATTTAACAGCCGCACGTGCAGCACTGAAAGCCAACCCTTTTCCAACAAATTCGGTTTTATGAAGTAAAAAATAGTTTGGACATATTACACTAGTGAGGGAAAAATGCGTTTAATTGTGATGAAAATGTCACCAACACATGCATTCTTTATGTGAAGCATAAAGCCGTCTTTTGCCTTGTGCTCAAGCTTGACACGGACATGTTTTCCTGACACTCAGCCATTAACAGCAATAACTCACTTTGGTAACGACACAAACTCAACAAGGCCCAAATGCACACAAACAGTCTGAACGTGTCAGTTTTGCGCATTTAATCATGCGTGCGAGACTGTCAGAACTGAGGCGTGTTTTTGACACGTCACTCCGCCGCATGTTAAGAGCTGTACACTAAAAATACAGACGGCGGGGAAGGTAAAAGGGGCGTTTGACAGGCATGCGGGTATCGGCGCAGATCAGACTGTGTGTTTTCCTCCAGCTATGAGAGCTAGTTTGATCTCCTCAGCGCCAACAGCACAGGTAGATCAAGGTCCGGTGGAGAGACGCCTCATAAAAGGATAAACAAAATCCTTTATCATGAGCCAAACAGCTTCAGCGCGCCGTGCTTTACTGAGGGAGAGAAAGAGCTGCACACACACACACATAGCTGAGTCAATCAATGAGACTGTAGCATTGCAGACAATATTAGGCTTTCAATTACTGGATTAGCTTTAAAAGTGCTGTATATACGTTTTTGAGTCTTCTAAAGCATAGAAATACCATCATATGTTTGCAGATATTTAAGTGAACATGCGTGTTTATGTGAAAAACAATACTAAAGTAGACATTTAATGAGGGTGTCCCTGCTGAAAAATCCAGCTTAAACCAGCCTAGGCTGGTTAGCTGGTTTTAGCTGGTCGACCAGCCTGGTTTTAGAGGGGTTTTGTCCATTTCCAGGCTGGTTTCCAGCCATTTCCAGCCTGGTCTTAGCTGGTCAGGCTGGAAAATGACCAGCCAAATCCAGCTAAAACCAGCTTGACCAGCCTGGTTTAAGCTGGTTTTGGCTGGACTCCCAGCTTGGCTAGGCTGGTCAAGCTGGTTTTAGCTGGTCATCTCCCAACCTGACCAGCTAAGACCAGGCTGGAAATGGCTGGAAACCAGCCTGTAAGTGGCCAAAACCCCTCTAAAACCAGGCTGGTCGACCAGCTAAAACCAGTCAACCAACTTAGGCTGGTTTAAGCTGGATTTTTCAGCAGGGGTATTACAGTTTTTTCCAATTGTTTACACACAATTACTTCTACTTCAGACACAATACTCTCTTTCACTCATACAACCTTTCCAGGAAAATTACCGGCAATTTTCCGGAAAGGTTGTATGTGTGAACAGGCCCTTTTTGAAAATACCGGTAAATTCGTTCTGGCTATTTTCCGGAAAGAGAAGTTGTAACATTACCGGTTATATGCCGGAATGCTGCGCTGTGTGAATGCAGAAGGAAGATTGCCGTAATAAGCGCGTGCACGTCTAGAACGTGCTGACGTGAGACGTCTGCTTTAGCCAATCACAACAGTCAGACGCATTCACGTCCGCGCGGTTTATGAGAATAAAAGCCTTTGAATATTTTCCCAGACGCATTTAGCTGCTAGAAGTTAGTCAGATCACGTTTATATGTTCTTTTTAACGCCAATGTAAATAATCATCAATGTGATGCTTATGATAAGCCGTTGTTTGTTTACCTTCAAGCTTTGTGTGTGCCTGTGAAACAGCCTGTGAGCGCCAGCACACACCCATATCATGTACATCTCGACATGCGAAAGTGATCCTCCATATGTTTTCATCGAAGTTGTTCACAATACTGATCATTCACAGAGTTTATGATGTAGTCAAATGTTTACAAACACAAGCGCAGGTGTTTAAAGCTCATTTGTGTTGAATGATGTCAGAATTTACCGGTATTTTGCAATGGATGTGTGACCGGTCTTTTCTGGAAAAATACCGTAACGTCCTCACCTGTGTGAACAGCGCTTTTTTGAAAATACCGTTAAAGTCGTTCCGGAAATTTTCCAGATATTTACCGGTATCACTGTGTAAAAGGGGCTAATGACTACAACATGTAACTGATGCACCCCTGAACCAACTCTGCTAAATTGCAAGCACAATTCCTGCTTTACACTCAAACTGCAGGTTTAAAACACACTTATTTCAAAACACTACACACAATTCTCTGCATTTTGCACAATTTTCATGCAGAAAATCTTTTGTTTTCACAAGGAACACACTGTCATTTGTAAAGTCAGTTGTCCTACTTTGCATACTAACCCATCACTTAGGTAAACACCTTTCACACTGAATCGCAATGTAGAAATCAGAGCTCATCTGGATCACAACTAGTTTACTGCCCACCCATGTTTTTTAGTTGTTTATCTCTCCCTCCATATTCTCCATTCCTCAAACCTATTGAGGATTTTTTTTTCTGCCAGGAGATGAAAAGTGTATGACTAAAATCCACACACACGTATACCCTTTCTCCAAGTTATAGCAGTTGATGCTTTTCGTGGCTGGATTCGCCATGCAAGGTGACATTTCCCCCACTGCTTGGCCAGACCAAAACAGAAAAGAGGATGCAGTATAGCTGTTTTTTTTATTATTATTTTTTATTTTTTATTTTATTTTTTTACTGTAACTGTATTCAGTAAATACTTCTGTTGATGGTGTATGTAGACCACGTTATCTGCAACTTTGTGTTGGTTGGGATGAACACTGTGTACACTGTATTTGTGGGAAAATACAGTAAAATATATTTGGTATTTGTTTGTTTTGTATAAAACAATATTCTGAAATATTTTACAATGCACTTCTGTAGGCCTGTACTGTCTGTAGTAAAGTGTAACACTGAATAAAAAAGGCTTACAGAAAGTCATAATGATGAATAGAGAAGAAGAGGTCATAGTGTTTTTATTGAGCACATCAGTATTCAACTGATCTTATGAATGTTTATTGATGTGATGGCTTGTGTGTGTCATTTAAAAACAAAATTGACAAAACTATTTTGAGAAGAAATCACATTGTTTTGAACGTGGAGTTTCATTTTGCAGAAGAATTGAAGAGTTTTGCCCAATGCGTGTGTGTTTTGTGATTTGTTTGTAGAGTTCAGACAATATGAGACCTGCTCTTAGAAAATGTGTGTAACCAATTGGAAAAAACAGTAAAATGGAGTACATTTAAACATGCTTTCTGTAGGTTTTTGACCCCTCTAAAGCCTAAAATACCATAATATGTTTGTATAAATAAAAAAAAACATGCTTGTTTATCTGATATATACCCCTATTTGTACCGCTGTTATGCACTTTGGACTATGCGATGTGGAGAAACTTGACTGGCCTGCACCGAGTCCTGACTTAACCCATCTTGCCATCCTTTTGAACTGTTAAGTTTAAGGATGCAGTATAGTGGTTGAACTGGGTATTGCAATCCAAGTACAACCAAGGCAGAGATATAATTGAGTAAACTGGCGGTGGACAATTTTAGCCCCAACTCACCAACAGGTTTTGAGAAATCGCAGACAAATGCCTGAAATCATCTCACTACTCACAACTCACCCGTAAAGGGAATAGGAAACGAGACTCTGATTGGTTTATTTACACCCAAAACATTCCCATAACTCATTAAGATAATGAGGGCTACTCTTTTAGACCATGCTCTGAACACACCGATTGTTTTTCCATCCTTAAAATAGCTAAAGTGGATTCAGACATGCCATATTTGTATGTATATTGTGTATATTTGTTATGCACTTTAGACTATGTGAGGTGGAGGAATTTGACTGGCCTGCACCGAGTCCTGACCTCAACCCGAAGGGGAATGGGCATAGGGTTATATAAATATTTGTTCATCATTTTGCAAAATTCACTCAGTGCATCTTACTATCTTTTTGAACTGTGAAGTTTAAACGTGCAGTATAGAGGTCGAACAAGGTATTGCCATCAAAAACACTGGCAGTGGGCGGAGTTAAACAGATCAAAACAAAGACAGACATTCCATAACAGAACACACATTCTTAAAGGAGAATTACTGACTTTAGCTTTTTTTTCAAAATCCATATGAGGTGGTTTTTAATGAGCAGGTAATACAGATATTACAGACGTAAACATCAGCTGAGCAGCTCACAGAGTAAGGCGCGATCGTCAGGTACTCATGCTACTGTTTGTCTCGTCAATCGAGCAACCTGCATGTGCCACATGTCGGGTAAAAAAATTATTATAATATTGTGAATTTGGACCGCAATTATGTGTTCGTCCACTAGGGGTCAATCCTACATACTGCACCTTTAAAGGGGTAGTTCACACAAAAATGAACACTCACTCTTATGCCGAGTACAGACTGCACGATTTTAGCCCCGATTTTGACTCGTCAACAGGTTTTAAGAAATCGCCGACAAATACCTGAAATCAACTCACTGCTCACAACTCACTCTTAAAGGTAATGGGATATGATGATCACACCCAAAACACTCCCATAACTCAATAAGATAATAGGGACAATTCTTTTAGACCATGCTCCGGACACACCGACGGATTTCCATTCTTAAATTAGCAAAAGTGGATTCAGACATGCCATATTTGTACCTTTGTCATGCACTTTAGACTATGCGATGTGGAGGAACTTGACTGGCCTGCACCGAGCCCTGACCTCAACCTAAAGGGGCATTTCTAATACGGGTATAGTGGTTGACCTCGGTATTGCAGTCCAAATTCAAAACAGTTTCGACCAAGGCAAGTATATAATTAGTTAGACTGGCAGTGGGCGGAGTTACACAGATCAAAACAAAGACAGACATCCTGACATGGAATGCACAAACTTAAAGAAGAATACGTGACTTCAGCATTGTTTTTCTGATAAACAAGCATGCTTTTTAAAAATCTGCAAACACATGATGGTGTTTTTGCTCCTCGGAAGAGTCAAAAACTTACATAAAGCACATTTAAATGTACTCTATTTCAATATACCATTATTAAATGTCTACAGTGTGTAAATCCTGTGTCTCTTAAGCACACCATGAGGTGTACTGAGGATGATCTGCAGTCATGATGATAAATTAATTCTGATTATAGACTCTGGATTGTGATTAGATGAGTTCCCATTGGCTGATCATGTGCTTCAATAAATCTACGCCTGATGTTTGCTCGGGTTTTCATTTTCACTTTTGGTGTCAATTCTCCACTCTCAATAGAACGTGAAATGGATTCTCTATTTACGGCTACACACTAATAGAACGTTATCATAATCAAATCTGGGAGGAATTGTGGAGAATAATGCGACTGGCGGATTTTTGTATGGACTCCTGTATGGAATACATATCAGAATCTGAGCATTTCTGCGAATCACAAAGCCAGGGAACAAACACCTTATATCGAGTTATTTTCCATTTGAAAGGAAGGGTGAATAGGTTTTTTCTTATTATTATTGTTATTATTTCACAAAGCCTGCAGAGAAAATAAAAAGTTTCCAATGGAAACCTGTTCTATTCATGAACAAGCACTGTTCATTTTAAAGGGCTTAGTTATTCCAAGACAGGAGAGTTGTTATTTTTTATTTTATTAATATTTTTAATAATAGGATTATTTATCATTTATATAATTTATTTGATATAGTTTATATTTATGCTATTTTTATTATTATTGTATTTATATTATTTAATAAATAATATATTTTAATATTTGATAATTTAAAATATTTAATGGTGCTTGTGTTGAACTATTTTTCATATATAAAATATTTGTTATTTTATTATAAGTATTACTACATTGTATAATTATTGTTTGATATTTCAGTTCTTTACTATTTACTATTTTACTATTCATATTAATAAGTATTTACATTCCTTAAATTATTATGTGCAATTTATATATATATGTGTGTGTGTGTGTGTGTGTGTGTGTGTGTGTGTGTGTGTGTGTGTGTATTTTACATATATTTATATATTTATTGAAAATAATTTATTTTAGACATATTATTTATAAATAGATTCATTGTATTATATTAGTTTTTTTATTTATTCTTTAATTTTACTTATTACTTTGAATTATATTATTATTGCTATAATTTTTTCTGCTCTATTTTCATTATATTATTACACGGTAAAACCCAACAGTCCACTTTATCAAAAGAAATGAGAGTAGTTAACTCAAACTTGACTGAAAAGTCATTGTACTTATTTGCAAATATTATTTTTGAATAATTATGTATTATTTGAAAAGAGTTTTGAACTCAGAAGGTAATGACTTTATTAAATACCACATTACTTAAATGGGGTACGTTCACAGTACTCATATAGATTAGTCTTTAACTCAAATGGTTTGCAGTTTGAGTTGCCTTAACTTGTTGGGTTTCACAGAACTTGGTTGGTTTGAGTTCTCTTCATTTATCGGGTTTTACTGTGCTCAAATTGCTTCATTTACTCAAATGGATTAACTTCACAGTACTTATAAGAATTAGTTTTTGAACTTAAAGGGTTTGTTGCAATCGTTTCCTCAAATGGTTTGAGTTACCTTAACTTTTTGGGTTTTACAATGTATGATATTTAAGAGTTTATATAATAATTAAATCTTTTGTATTATTTCGGATTATTTATATAAATCATTTTTATATTTTGTGTTATGATATTATTTTAGATTATTTCATTGTATGTGTTAAATTCTAGATTTTTATATGTATTGCATTTACAATCTGCTGCAGTTCAAAGCGAGCATCAGAATGGGGAAGAAAGGGGATTTAAGTGACTTTGAATGTGGCATGGTTGTTGGTGCCAGACAGGCTGGTCTGAGTATTTCAGAAACTGCTGATCTACTAGGAGTTCTGTGGGCGCAAATGCCTTGTTGATGCCAGAGGTCAGAGGAGAATGGCCAGACACAACCGAGGTCTGCAGAAGAGCATTTCTGAACACACAACACATCCAACCTTGAGGCGGATGGGCTACAGCAGCAGAAGACCACACCGGGTGCCGCTCCTGTCAGCTAAGAACAGGAAACTGAGGCTACAATTCACACAGGCTCACCAAAACTGGACAATAGAAGATTGGAGAAACGTTGCCTGCTCTGATGAGTCTCCATTTCTGCTGACACATTCTGATGCTTGGGTCAGAATTTGACATCAACAACATGAAAGCATGGATCCATCCTGCCTTGTATCAACGGTTTAGGCTGGTGGTGGTGGTGTAATGGTGTGGGGGAGATTTTCTTGGCACACTTTGGGTCCATTGGTACCAATTTTGCATTTATGTCAACACCACAGCCTACCTGAGTATTGTTGCTGACCATGTCCATCTCTTTATGACCACAGTGTCTCCATCTTCTGATGGCTACTTCCAGCAGGATAACGCTCCATGTCATAAAGCGTGAATCATCTCAGACTGGTTTCTTGTACATGACAATGAGTTCACTGTACTCAAATGGCCTCCACAGTCACCAGAACTCAATTCAATAGAGCTCCTTTGGGGTGTGGTGGAACGGGAGATTGGCATCATTAATGTGCAGCCGACAAATCTGCAGCAACTGCGTGATGCTATCATGGTAATACGGACCAAAATATTTGGAGAATATTTTCAGTACCTTGTTCAATATATATATATATATATATATATATATATATATATATATATATATATATATATATATATATAATTTATTTATTTATTAATTTTTGGTTGTTATTTTGTGTTATGTTAATAATAATAAATTAGTCATTACTTGCATTTACTGTTTGTTTTATGCATTGTTTTTATTCTATTATTGCAAATATTTAAAAAATTTTCCTACCTGTTTGTTCCACAGAAATCATCAACATATGGATGCGGGGTCACATTATCAGTGAGTAAGGCAGTTTATACACTCAATCATCCTTTAATATTGTGAAATAAGCTGTTAATGTCAGTGTTCTCCAGGATGGTTGCAGGTTTTCGTTCAGCGGAGGAGCATCTCTCTCCAATAACCAAGAACAATCACAGCTTTATACGGCGGAGAAACTTAATCTGCTCCAACATCGATACCAGAAACCCATCAGGGCCACCACAAAACCCCTAATGAACCTGTTTGAGGAGGATCTGGCCTGCTATCTCAGAGGATGAAGAATAACTCGGGTATCAGGAAATATGTTGATGCTGTGCTTTAGAATATTTAGTTCAATTCAGGTTTATTTGTATATTGCCATATTTACAGTCCACATGATGAACGTTGTTTACATTTTTACTTGATGCGAACTCCAAAATGCGACATTTAATTTTCGATTTGCATCTATTAGTATTAAGGCCATGACAAAAGCCCTAATGAACATGTTTAAGTGATGAATCAGTGCTGGATCTGAGCAGAGCCCGAAAGGAACAAACGTAAGCAGCTTTAGCGTGTTTTTAGACGAGGCCAGGAATAATCTCTTCAGACTGACAGGAGCGTCTCTCTTTCTCTTTCTCCACCACTGTAGGAGTTCTGCTCTCAGGCTGGCATTTTCCTCACGCGCTATCAGTTTCAACAAGCGGAAATAAAGTTTGCTCTGTCTCAGGGCATCAGTCTGAGAGCAGGAGAGACGCTGGAGTTTTCTTAACCAGCTTACGTCGGAAGCAGGAGGTGCGAAGGTTTCGGGTTTCCACCGCTGGTTCACCTGGAAGGAGTCGCCTGAGCCTCTTGCCTTGTAAATAAGGAGATTTGTCATCGACGCTCCAAATGAGAGGCCTGTGGTAATCTGAAAATGCCAGACTCGTTCGGATTACATCTCTCGTCGTGTGATGAAAATGAAAAGGATGAAGGCAGGTGTCGTTCTACAAGCCACTTTCTAACCATGATAATAGCTGTGACAACAGAAGAGCTGCGAGCTACCCAACAAAAGTAGGTCTCCAAAGTTGACTTCCTACTTTGCAAACAGACTCTTTTAGCTCTGTGCATACAAAATAGCTCCTTATTTTTACACTGAGATGTTTTTTAGTGACACCCAGTCATATAAAACTGTTTGTTTAGGGAGTCAGATTTTATGATTTTTGATTTTATGTTAAAGAGCCCATATTATACATGAAATAGGGTCATATCTTGGTTGTAAGGGTCTCCAACAACAGTCTAATATGCATGCAAGGTCAAAAAACACTTTCATGGTCTTATAATATGCATTTATTTTTACCTAATTATCCCAGCGACTCCCGTATGAATCATTCAGTGATTCATTTGTTCCCAAACCCCTCCTTAGCACAAAGCTAATCTGTGCTGATTGGACCGATGACAGTCAGTGGCAATTGGTCAACTGCCACATAACCCCTCCTCCGGACGACAACACGTGCGCACACACACACAAATACACACACCTCTGGATGGCAGCGCGCGCACACACACACATTACCCTTATCCACCGAACGTAAACAAAGCAGCTCGCGTCACATTTTTAACGTGGCTTTGAACGCGATATGAGAATATAGCGAGTTAACCTGATACAGTACACGCGATTACAAGTAACAAATCACAACTAAATACATTCGCAAGCTCGAGTAAACGAGGCATCAACTTCAACCGCACGTACTTACACTTGAGAAATTGAGGAAGAAACCGATCCATGTCCTGACATGTCGATCATTTCTCTTTACTGATCCTTCCTTTAACAAACGCAGATGAAGTATTCTTTGTAGCATGTAGCTTCCAGAAGTTTCCAGTAGTTTCCAACTGCTCAAGGCTGGGTTATAAAAATGGTAGAGACTCAATAATATCCATCTGCAGTGTGACTTCAATCGACCGTCATGTTTGTGTGTGTGTGTGTGGGGGGGGGGGGGGGGGGGGGTCAGGGACGCAGGGTTCAAATCTCCCGGGTTTGCGCGTGCACGTGAATAACTTGGTTTCGTTAGTACGTCATGGCGAAACACCTAATGACTCGTTATCAAGGCGACTCGTTTGAAGCACTATGAGTCGACTCTTTTATAGATGAATCAACCGTTTTAAACACTGTACACTAACAGATTTAAGCCTTAGCTGGATACTTCACTTCACTTACAGCTGTGTTACACACTACATGGAGGGGCATTTTCAAAAACCCATAATATGGGCTCTTTAAATTAAATTTAAAGGGCTCATGATTTAAAAAAACTTAAATATCATTATTGTTTTGACATATTAGAGCTAACTGCTCTATAAAAACGTCCTGTAAGTGTCAAAACTCATCACCTTGTGGTTCCTCTAAAATCAGCTTTTATTGAAGGCCGTCTGAAAAAACAGCAGATTCTGGAATGTTCTGATCAATGATGTAATAGGCAGGATAAGCTCCGCCTTCACTGAAGGCCCACTTCTACAAGGCTGCAATACTTGTTTAGCCCTGTCAATATGCAACCCTGTCAGCCAATCAGAACAGTGGGTGTTTCCTGCTAAGTATACAATTGGCCACGCCCACTCAAACAGAGCTTTAAGTTGAGGCCAGGGCTGGAGCAAGCTGAACTGCCGCTCTAAGCAAAGGACGATCACGCCGCCCTCAACCCGAAAGTGAAAACGGAAATGACCGGTTATCAAATTGAAGACGGATGGGGGGGGTTGTTAAGGGAAGGGTCGTGGACGCCGCCCTCTTTATTCTGCCGACCTAGGCGCGGATACAACTGAGGCAGCAGGGGGTGAGGAAGGTGTCGTGGACATAACTGAGGACACGGGTGTTGAGGGAGGTGTCGTGGACGCCGCCCTCTCTATTCTGCCGCCCTAGATACGGATAAAACTGAGGTAGTGGAGAATGAGGGAGGTGTCGCGGACATAACTGAGGACACGGGTGTTAAGGGAGGTGTCGCAGACACCACCCTCTCCATTCTGCCGCCCTAGATGCGGATAAAACTGAGGCGGTGGGGGATGAGGGAGGTGTCGCGGACATAACTGAGGACATGGGTGTTGAGGGAGGTGTCGCGGACACCACCCTCTCTATTCTGCTGCCCTAGATGCGGATAAAACTGAGGTGGTGGGGGATGAGGGAGGTGTCGCGGACAAAACTGAAGACGCAGATGTTGAGGGAGGTGTCGCGGTCATAACCGAGGACACGGGTGTTGAGGGAGGTGTCGTGGACGCCGCCCTCTCTATTCTGCCGCCCTAGATGCGGATAAAACTGAGGCGGTGGGGAATGAGGGAGGTGTCGCGGACATAACTAAGGACATGGGTGTTAAGGGAGGTGTCGCGGACGCCACCCTCTCTATTCTGCCGCTCTAGATGCGGATAAAACTGAGGCGGTGGGGGATGAGGGAGGTGTCGCGGACATAACTAAGGACATGGGTGTTGACGGAGGTGTCGCGGACGCCACCCTCTCTATTCTGCCGCTCTAGATGCGGATAAAACTGAGGCGGTGGGGGATGAGGGAGGTGTCGCGGACATAACTAAGGACATGGGTGTTGAGGGAGATGTCGCGGACGCCGCCCTCTCTATTCTGCCGCTCTAGATGCGGATAAAACTGAGGCGGTGGGGGATGAGGGAGGTGTCGCGGACATAAATGAGGACACGGGTGTTGAGGGAGGTGTCGTGGACGCCACCCTCTCTATTCTGCCGCCCTAGATGCGGATAAAACTGAGGCGGTGGGGAATGAGGGAGGTGTCGCGGACATAACTGAAGACGCAGATGTTGAGGGAGGTGTCGCGGACATAACTGAGGACACGGGTGTTGAGGGAGGTGTCGCGTACACCACCCTCTCTATTCTGCTGCCCTAGATGCGGATAAAACTGAGGTGGTGGGGGATGAGGGAGGTGTCGCGGACAAAACTGAAGACGCAGATGTTGAGGGAGGTGTCGCAGACATAACCGAGGACACGTGTGTTGAGGGAGGTGTCGCGGACATAACCGAGGACACGGGTGTTGAGGGAGGTGTCGTGGACGCCACCCTCTCTATTCTGCCGCCCTAGATGCGGATAAAACTGAGCTGGTGGGGGATGAGGGAGGTGTCGCAGGCAAAACTGAAGACGCAGATGTTGAGGGAGGTGTCGCGGACATAACCGAGGACACGAGTGTGTTGAGGGAGGTGTCGTGGACGCCGCCCTCTCTATTCTGCTGCCCTAGATGCGGATAAAACTGAGGCGGTGGGGAATGAGGGAGGTGTCGCGGACATAACCGAGGACACGGGTGTTGAGGGAGGTGTCGCGGACGCCCCCCTCTCTATTCTGCCGCCCTAGATGTGGATAAAACTGAGGCGGTGGGGAATGAGGGAGGTGTCGCGGACATAACTGAAGACGCAGATGTTGAGGGAGGTGTCGCGGACATAACCGAGGACACGGGTGTTAAGGGAGGTGTTGCGGACGCCACCCTCTCTATTCTGCCGCCCTAGATGCGGATAAAACTGAGGTGGTGGGGGATGAGGGAGGTGTCGCGGACATAACTGAAGACGCAGATGTTGAGGGAGGTGTCGCGGACATAACCGAGGACATGGGTGTTGAGGGAGGTGTCGTGGACGCCGCCCTCTCTATTCTGCCGCCCTAGATGCGGATAAAACTGAGGCGGTGGGGAATGAGGGAGGTGTCGCAGACATAACTGAGGACACGGGTGTTGAGGGAGGTGTCGTGGACGCCGCCCTCTCTATTCTGCCGCCCTAGATGCGGATAAAACTGAGGCGGTGGGGAATGAGGGAGGTGTCGCGGACATAACTGAAGACGCAGATGTTGAGGGAGGTGTCGCAGACATAACCGAGGAAGCAGGTGTTGATGGAGGTGTCGCGGACGTCGCCCTCTCTATTCTACCACCCTAGGCGGTCGCCTAGGTCGCTTCTATGGATGCGCCGGGGTTGAGGCTCAAAAACAGCTCAGAAAGTAGTGAGATTGCCGCTCAGGAAATACTGGGAATACATCTATTCTGATGAAAATGACTCAGTGGGCGTTTACTTCAGGGTCTACAATTGGCCACTCCCACTCAAACAGAGCGTTCAGTTGAGGGTCAAAAACAGTTTAGAAAGTTGTGGGATTAAACACGCACCCAAAAGCCAGACTTTCTCTCCGCTTCAAATCGCGTGTACAGAATTAGTTTGGGAAATAGCGTCTGTTTATCACTATAGAGCGCGGCAGCTGACAGTCATGCACCATTATATGACTGTTTTGAGGATTGTATAGGATGGGCGACGGCACCTGTAATCAAAAGGAAATGAAATCGCGCCGTTTTTAATATTTATTTATAAGTGTTTCATTCCTAAACAAAGAGAAAGCACAGAAGACTCATGTTTTAGAGCAAGGGGCGACCCCTGGTGATTCGGCGGTATGGGTTGTGTATAGGGAGGCTCGGCTGTTCAGAGAAAGACTGAAAATACGGGAGAAATACGGGAAAATACCTTTACGGGATGATAGCTTGATAGAACAGTAAAATACAAGAGAATCCTGGGAAAAACTGAAGGGTTGACAGGTATGCCTATAAATAAAAATAAAAAAACACGTGTTAAGCCATGAGAACCGAACTGAACCGAAAACCATGTTAAAAAACCGAGGTATGTATTGAACCATGGGCTAACTGTAATGTTGCATCCAGGCCCGGATTGGCTAATCGGGAGCACCAGGAGAATTCCCGGTGGGCCGGTCCTTTTTTTGGCCGTGAGGGCCGATGTCCCTAGCTGCTTGCACTCAGCAGTCGCACTTTTTTTCATCTATTTATTTATTTGACCATAGCTTCACTCTTTTTATTCATTATTTTGCCGCAGCGCCGCTCTTCTTATTTATTTTTTTGCAGCCCCATAAGCAAAATGCAGCCTGCAGGTTAACGTTAATGATGATGTAACGTTAACTATCATCATTCGACCCCAAACAGCGAATTCGAATAATTAATGTTAATGAATATTACACCTGCTCAATGAAAATCAGATGATTTTACTTTGTACTCTTTGGATAGATAGAGTAGATAGTTAGGACTTGGAAGATCTTCGTGTGTTAATTATACTGTTTTTCATATAGTTAGTTATCTAGATGCTTCTGGGAAGTTAGATTTAGTTTGGGTTTTGTTCTTTTCATTTCTTTAGCGCCGCCCGCGTCCCTTCTGCCAGCTCTCTTGTTTTTCCCGTCTTTATTTGTTTCAGTGTTGTAAAGATTGTAAATAGTATATTTTTGCCTTACTTTTTTTTTTTTTTTGATTAATTCGTTGTTGTTGTTCACTTTGGGATTGTAAATAAAAGCACACATATTTTGGCATTACTTTGGTTGTCTTTCCACTCATTCACTGTTTATATAAATATATTTTAATTAAATAAATGTCAAACCCCACACAACCCTAGACTAACATCAGGGGTTTGTAACACACCACAATAATAAATCTGACATAACTTGATCAGAAATCTAAAAAGGGGAGATTAAGCCATCAATAGAAAGTATACTTTATTTTTTGTTCTCGCTGAGTTAGCGCTATAGTGGACCAGTGGTAAACACGTTGCATTACTACCAGGGCCGGAGTGGGACTCCTTTTCAGCCCTGGAGTTTCTAGCCTCAGACCGGCCCACCTCAGTTCACGACTGACTATAGAAATAAGGACATTTCCAATTCAGTTTCTAATTACACTAGCACGTCTTTTTTTGAGAAAACAGCTGCTTTAGAACTTCAAATGTTCCACAACCTTAACAGTATTGTCTTAACAATAATAAATAAATAAATAAATAAATATAAAAAAAGAAAACTACTCAGACAAGGATCAAACCCAGGTCTGCAGCATCATAACCTTACGTGCAAACCACTGGACCACAACAGCTGTGAAGTAAGAGATGGCTCGTCTGAGTTATATCATCATTAACTTGCCGGCTGATGATGACATAAAAAAAAGATAAATATAAAAAGAGCAGAGCTGCAGTAAAATAATGAATAAGAAGACTGTGGTCAAGTAAAAAAATTAATTAATTTAAAAAGTGTGACTGCTGAGAGCAACACATTCTGGAGCTAGGGAGACCGGCCCTCGCGGCCAAAAAACAGACCGGCCCACCGGGAATTCTCCTGGTCCTCCCGATTAGCCAATCCGGGCCTGATTACTACACCATCCGACCCGTGTTCCAATCTCACCTGGAAAATTATTATTATTTTTTTTTTTATTATTGTTAAGACATATAATACTGTTAGGGCTTTTGAACATTTGAATGTCTAAAGCAGCTGTTTTCTTGAAAAAGACGCGGTAGTGTTATTAGAAACTGAATTGGAAATGACCTTATTTTAATATAGTCAGTGGTGAACAGGCCCGGATTGGCTAATCGGGAGGACCGGGAGAATTCCCGGTGGGCCGGTCTGTTTTTTGGCCGCGAGGGCCGGTGTCCCTAGCTCCAGAATCTGTTGCTCGCAGTCACACTTTTTAAATTAATGTATTTATTTACTTGATCACAGTCTTCATATTCAATATTGTACCGCAGCTCTGCTCTTTTTATCTATTTTCTCGCAGCCTCGTGATGAAGATGCAGCCTGCAAATGAATGATTTCATAACTGTTGTGGTCGAGTGGTTAGCACGTTAGGTTTTCGACGCCAGAGATCTGGGTTTGATCCTCGGCTGAGTAATATTTATTTATTTTTTTTTATTGTTAAGACATATAATACTGTAAGGGTTGTTGAACATTTGAAGTTTTAAAGCGGCTGTTTTCTCAAAAAAAGACGTGATCGTGTCATTAGAAACTGAATTGGAAATGACCTTATTTCAATATAGTCAGTCATGAACTGAGGTGGGCCGGTCTGAGGCTTGAAACTCCAGGGCTGAAAAGGAGTCCCACTCCGGCCCTGGTGGTGAACTGAGGTGGGCCGGTCTGGCTTGAAACTTCAGGGCTGAAAATGAGTCCCACTCCAGCCCTGGTTGCATCCCTCATACCATACGTCACCACTTAACAAGCGTATAGTCAAGTACTTGAGTTGAAGAAGTTTTTCTTTGGCGTAACAGTTTACAGTAGTTAGCACTGCTACATTTGGTTATTTAGCCAGTCAGTCTGTAGATAAACTAAGTGTACAGTATGTTATTGTGAAAACATGCTCTCGTTACATGACGCCTCATCAAATGATGTTGTTTGCTTGTTTTCTGGCTCGTGTGAGTGTTAACATGATGGAGTGAAGCTTTAGCATGAGCGCTATCAGTTTCATCGTGCTCCGCTGCTTTTATCAATCGCGTTTCGCCTGAACGAGCAGAGTTTCCTAAATTCAGGCTCATTGTCTGTGTGATGCTGGAGCTGATCGGCGGATCGCGGAAGCTTTCCGGCAACCAACAAAAGACGAGGAGCGACAGCGAAAATTAATTTCTAAATAATCTCTCAGATCGCCGTGTCACATCAAAAATGTAAATTGAGACTGCGCTTAGTACAAGCCATGCATAAAACGATGGCAAAAAACGGAATGAGTTATTGAATTGAGGAAGTGGTATTATTTAAATCTGGCATTAGTCATGGTCAGTACGCTCAGAATCCGCTAAATAAACTGCTTTCCAGATGAGCGGAGAGTCGTGCAGATACTGTATGCACAAGTGCTGTGATACGGCTATTAATTCATCCGGCTGTGCTGCAATCGCATGATGACTAGGAAGTGGACTTCACCTAGCTGTCTTAGATTCAAGCATCACTGGACCAACAAATATGCAGATAGAAACATCCAGCAGTGAAGAGTCATCGGCTGAAATAAACAATCAGAGTTCTGCAGTTGAAGATGTTCACAGTGCTGTGAAAATTGTTGATATTAAATATTAAGATGTCAAGAGAAAATATATTAAAAAATTCTCTTTCTTTGCCTCTTCTTACTCTTTTTCTTCTTTTTCCTTTACTTTTCCATCTCCTTCCTCATCCTTTCTCTTCCTCTTCCTGCTATTTCCTCCCTTAATTTTCTTCTTCCTCCTCTTTTTTTTTCCTCTTCCTTTTTCTTGTCCTCATCCTACCCTGTATCCTCGTCCTCCTTTTCTCCCTCTTTTTTTCTCTTCTTACTTATGCCATCTTTATCTTATTCCTCCTCTTCATTTGCCTCTCTTCTTCCTCTTTCTCCCACTCTTCCTTCTCCTTCTTTTCCTATTGCTTTTCTTTCTTAACCCCCTCATTTTTTCCATTTTCCTCCTCTATTTCTTTCTCCTGCGTTCTTCCTCCTCTTTTTGTTCCTCTTTTTTCTCATTTTTTTCTCTTACTTCCTTTTTTCTTCCTCTTCCTCCTCTTCTGCCTAATTTTCTCTTCCTCCTTTTATCTCTCTCTTCACCTTCCTCCTCTTTCTCCTCTTCCTCCTCCTCCTCCTCCTGTTCTTCCTCTTTTTTTCTCTTTCTCCTCATTTTCCTCTTCCTCCTCTTCCTCCTCTTCTTCTTCCTCTTCCTCCTTTTTCTCTTTCTCCTCATCTTCTTCCTCTTTCTCTTTCTCTTCCTCCTTTTTTCTCTTTCTTCTCATCTTCCTCTTTCTCCTCTTCTTCCTCCTTTTTTCTTCCTCCTATTCTTCCTCCTCCTCTTCTTCCTCTTCCTCCTTTTTTCTCTTTCTCCTCATCTTCCTTCTCCTCATCTTCCTCTTCTTCCTCCTCCTCTTCTTCCTCTTCCTCTTTTTTTCTCTTTCTCCTCATCTTCCTCCTCCTCATCTTCCTCTTCTTCCTCCTTCTCTTCTTCCTCTTCCTCTTTTTTTCTCTTTCTCCTCTTCTTCCTCCTCCTCTTCCTCTTCCTCCTTTTTTCTCTTTCTCCTCATCTTCCTTCTCTTTCTCTTCCTCCTCTTCTGCTTCCTCTTCTTCTTCCTCTTCTTTCTCTTCCTCCTCTTTCTCTTCTTCCTTTTTTCTCATCTTCCTCCTCTTTCTACTCTTCCTCCTCCTCTTCTTCATCCTCTTCTTCCTCTTTCTTTTTTCTCTCTTCCTCCTCCTCCTCTTCTTCATCCTCTTCTTCCTCTTTCTCCTTTTTCTCTTCATCCTCCTCTTCCTCCTCTTTTTCTTCTTCCTCCTCTTCTTCTTCCTATTCCTCCTTTTTTCTTTTTCTCCTCATCTTACTCCTTTTTTTCCCTTTTTCTCTTTTTTCTCCTCTTCCTCCTCCTCATCTTCTTCATCCTCTTCTTCCTCTTTCTCCTTTTTCTCTTCCTCCTCCTCTTCCTCCTCTTTTTCTTCCTCCTCTTCTTCTTCTTCCTATTCCTCCTTTTTTTCCTTTTTTCTCTTTTTTTCCTCTTCCTCCTCCTCTTCTTTCTCATCCTCTTCTTCCTCCTCTTCTTCTTCCTCTTTCTCCTTTTTCTGTTCCTCCTCTTCCTCCTCCTTTTCTTCTTCCTCATTTTGTTATTTTTCTCCTCATCTTCCTCCTCCTCTTCCTTCTACTTTTCTTCCTCCTCCTCTCTTTTTCTCTTTCTCCTCATCTTCTTCCTCTTCCTCATTTTTTTCTCCTTCTCCTCATCTTCCTCCTCCTCTTCTCCTCCTCTTCCTCCTCCTCTTCTTCTCTCTCAGACCGGTGTGAGTGAATGTGCAGCTCAGCCCAATGCAAATGAAGGCAAATAGATTCACTTCAAAGCTCTTAATTACATTATATGTATTCCATGAATCATAAATTGTATGTTCTGAGGGGGTTTAGTGGCAGAATAATAGCTTTCTTTAATAATTGATTTTCTGAGCGCATTTCAAATGGAAAATAACGATGTTACAGTGACACACATATTGATTGGAGTCAAAGGTTATGAGAAATATCAAGGATTCATTAATTTCAGTAAAGCACCCGGCAAAGGCAGCATATCATAATATGTAAGTGAAAGCAGCCATAATCATTTCTGTATAATTTTATTTTTCTCTTTTCTGTGCGGCGGTGACAGATCAAAACAGCTCAGAGTCAGAGATGATGCTTTAATAGTGCCGAGTTTTAGTATTCTGTTCAGCTCAGTTGTTGAACTCCACTTAGAAGTGAGCATTCTGTCATTTATGCTTCCTCTTGTTGTTTGATGCTGTTTTTTGATGCATATATATATATATATATATATATATATATATATATATATATATATATATATATATATATATATATATATATATATATATATATATATATATAGTGTTGAAAGCAGAAGTTTACATACACTGTTTAAAAAGGCACATAACCATTTTAAAAAAGTCAGATGTTAATGTAACTAACCTTTTTCACTTTTAGGTAAGTTATCCAATTTGTTTCTGTTCTGCTTAATAGCAGAGTAATGAGAGACATATTTTTTGAGAAAATGTTATAACTTTTCTTGAAAGTCAAGTTTACACACAGTAAGATTATTCTGCCTCTGGAAAAGCTCAGATGATGACGTCAGGGTTTTGGAAGTTTCTGATTGGGTAATTGACAACATTTGAGTTAATGTGAGGCACAACTGTAGAATAGTATTTAGGAAAAGCTTAAACACACTGCTTCCTTGTGTGACAACACGGGAAAATCAACAAGTCAGAATCAACAACAAAGCCAGATTACAATTAGCTGAATTACACTGGGAAAAAGACTAATATTGGAGACATGTCCTGTGCTCTGAGGGAGCTAAGATTGAACTGTTTGGTCATAATGACCAGTGTTACATTTGGAGGACAAAGAGGAAAGCTTACAAGCCTAGGAACACCATCCCAACTGTGAAGTATGGGGGCGGCAGCATCATGTTGTGGGGCTGTTTTGCTGCATGAGGGACTGGTGCACTTCACAGCATAGATGGCATCATGAAGAAAGAACATTATGGAGAAATACTGAAGCAACATCTCAAGACATCAGCCAGGAAATTACAACTTGGCCACACATGGCTCTTCCAAACAGACCATGACCCTAAGCATACTGCCAAATTAGCTCAAATGTGCTTTAAGGACAACAGAGTGAATGTTTTGGAGTGGCCATCACAAAGCCCTGATCTCAATCCTATAGAAAATTTGTGGGCAGTTGAAAAATCCTGTGCGAGCAAGACAGCCAACAAATCTGACTCAGTTACAGCAATTCTGTCAAGAGGAATGGGCCAAAACTCCTTCAAACTACTGTGACAAGCTTGTGGAAGGAGAGCCAAAACATTTGACCAAAGTTATACAGTTTAAAAGCAAAGCTAAAAAATACCAAGAAAATGTGTGTAAACTTTTGACTGGCTAGAAATTAATCAAAAAATATCAAAAAATAAATTCTCTCATTATTCTGGCATTTAGCAAATGTAAATGATTTAGGTAATCCTAACAAACCTAAAACAATAAACGTTTAGTATGATTTACTCTCATACATTTTTAAAAAATGGTTATGTTTCTTTTTTAGAGTGTGTGTAATCTTCTGGCTTCAACTGTTTGTATAAGATAAGCAAGGCTAGAATTTGAAAATGACTTAAATGAGATTGTAACATTCATCATGCAATAAAGTGCCATAAAAAACCTAAAGAACACAATCTTTTGTATTTACAAGTGAAACTAAATATTATACTCGGCCTATGCCTAAATCGAAAAAGCTATAAAAAAGTAATTTTTATATTTATAAATTACACTGATTAAACTGAATAACTATAAATTACACTAAATGGCTTAATTAGATTATATAATCTAATTTTTTAAAGATTCTAAAGCTGCAGGTGGCGCAGTGGTGCTGTCACCTCACAGCAAGAAGGTCGCTGGTTTGAACTTTAGCTCAGTTGGCGTTTCTGTGTGGAGTTTGCATGTTTTCCCTGCATTCGAGTGGGTTTCCTCCTGGTGCTCCGGTTTCCCTCAAAGTCCAAAGACATGCGGTACAGGTAAATTGGATAGGCTAAATTGTCCGTAGTGTAGGAGTGTGTGGATGTTTCCCAGAGATGTGTTGCAGCTGGAAGGGCATCCGCTGCGTAAAAACATGCTGGATAAGTTGGCGGTTCATTCCGCTGTGGCGATGAATAAAAGGACTAAGCCGGTAATAAAGGGGGGTAGCTGGATGGCGCTCCTTACTTCAGCCTCCACATCAAACTCCTGAAAGCAAACAAGGTCAAGGTGCTCCAGGATTGGCCAGCCCAGTCACCAGATATGAACATTATTGAGCATGTCTGGGGTAAGATGAAGGAGGAGGCATTGAAGATGAACACAAAGAGTCTTGATGAACTCTGAGAGTCCTGCAAGAACGCTTTCTTTGCCATTCCAGATGACTTTATTAATCAGTGATTTGAGTCATTGCAGAGATGTATGGATGCAGTCCTCCAAGCTCATGATGGAGTCAGACACAAGATATGTACTGCAGCATGACTTTATATTCTATACTGGACATTGTTTCTGTTCAGTGACAAGTCTAAACAGAATCAGACCTTACTGTCCTAATGAAATCATTAATAATCAAGACATGATCATATTATATTGTGGTAAAAATAAGTGTAATCTAAACCTTTGCCTTTAATATAAGCCACTTCTGATACCAACTGATCAACTAGAAGTCAACTTATTATTTGTTGTTCTTCAAACTTGGACAGGCGACAAGACTTAGTCAGGTAGTGTATATAATTATTATAGTTATATATTGTTTTATACATAATGTAATAAGAATAATTAGTGTTATTATATAAGAAATGTGATTAATATTATTATTATTATCTGTGTTTTTTATTGTCAACAATCAATCTTCCTGTTGATGCCTGTATTATTTTGTCTGTGGTGTTTTGAACTGAAAATGAGTCTTCTGTTCTTTTATCATATATGATAAAGCCTTTTGTTGTGACTCATAATGAATTACTGACCCAAGGCGAAAAGAATCCGTTTATTAGCATTAATGATTCTGCAACAGGCCGTTGATTCTCTGACCGCACTCGTCCTGCTGTATTTCAGAGGAGGATCCGGAAGATGCTCTGCGCCTCGCTGGCATTTCTGCCTTTGTTTAACGTTTCGTGATCTCGCAGCTCTGAAGAACACTGTTCACAGGTCAGACCTCGACCCGCAGAAACCCTTCACCTTTATGCAAAACACCCCAAACTCCTTCAATACAGTATTTGCATATCACCCCCTTCCTTTGTCTTGTTTAAGAAGAGACTCTTAATTATAAAAAACCCGCCGCTGGTGGACTATTGGTGTCTCTGAATGTGAAAACCTGTATGCTACTTTAAAGCCAACTACTCATTTAACAAAGCATGCATTGGGATTTTAAAGGAGGCCTATTATGGAAGACTCACTTTTATAAGGGCTTTAAATGCAGTTGTGTGAATATATCCAGCCTCTAATGGACAAAATTAATTAGTTAATTATAAATTAAGTGTGCAGAAGCACTTTGACATTCTTCCTTTGTGTCAAAGAGGGGGAAAGCCCCACCCACTAGTGACCATCTCTCCCTCATTAGCATAAACAGCCCTGAGTGAGAAGCAGCCGTCTGTCTGATGGCCATTACAGTGTTTAAGCTGCTGAAGATGATGTCAGCATAGACTGAGAGGATTATAAATGTAGAGCAGGGCTATTCAATTGGCGAATCCGGCCCCCGAGGCACTTTGTTCCGGCCCTCCAAACAATGTGATCAAGACATCAAAAATAAATGTAGTTCAGTCGACAAACAGCCGCTATAGTTTTGAAGTTAAGTGCGTCTGTTCACTAACAGCACGAGATGCTGTTAAAGGAGGCACAGAGCGCGAGTCATCATAAGCGAGTTGTGAGGGCAGCCGTTTGTAGAAAAGGCTATTTGTACAATGCACTGATATCGTTAATAGTGATGCAACAATTAGCCGATTTCACTATTAACTGCACTTTAATTCGTAATGTCTTTTCTAAGCCGCATTTCTGTTGCACGAACAAAACCGATGTAAAATGCCAAGTTGCCTGTGCGCCAGTTTTAAGTTTGAAGTACACCGAGGCTAATACGCACGCACGCAGGATTAACTATAGCAGCGGCCGTTTTCATGTCACGTCTTTTCCGCTTGCAAGTTTGTTATTTCTAATGTAAGAATATATGACAATATGTGGGCGCCAGCGGAGCGACGCGCTTGCGTCTTTCTGGGTGCATGCAGTAGAAAACATCTCACGGTGAGAGTTGTGCGTGCCTTTCAGTGCAATGTAAACAAAAGATATGTTAGGTAAATTGCAGCCTGATCTCACGAGAAAACGTTTTGCCAGTTTAGTGGCTAATTCGTACGAATTTGTACGAGTTCAGTCTTACGAAATGGTACGATTTTAAAAAGGAGGCGTGGCACCTGACCCCACCCCTAACCTCAACCGTCATTGGGGGATAAGCAAATCGTACTAAATTGTACGAATTAGATCGTACGAATTCATACGAATTAGCCACTAAATGAAAAAGTTACGATTTGCCGTGAGATTGTGTTGGTAAATTGTTATTAAAATGAGTATGTATGCATGAATGCAGATGGCAACAACAGTTAATCTAAATAGCTACTTACCTAATATAAAGCTTGAATTTACATTAGACGTGATAACAGTGAAACCATGATTGTTCTTCAGACTATATAATCGTACAACCAAAATCTATAATTGTTGCATCCCTATTTGTTATGCAGTTCAAAACTTAACATATTAATGTGTCTGAATGTAGAAGAAGCCTACTGCAGCAATGCACTGCTTTTGTTGTGCTCTGAAATACCACAGTTGAATATGTTTTTTTTTTTTAAAAAGCCTATTGTACAATGTTACTGATATTATGTAGTTTCAAAATAGAATATCTTAACATTTTAATGTAGAAAAAGCTAACATGGGTGTCTTAAGGAGCAAAAATATACAGCATATTGGCTCTTATATGCAGTTGTGTCATCACTCATATAGCAAGTCATATCTCTCCGGCCCTTCGTCTGGGATGCTTTTCATGAACCGGTCCCCATGACTAACTATTTGAATAGCCCTGATGTAGAGTTTTAGATGAAGCACACTGATACCTTTAGTCCTGTTTCATACCGCAAGCAAAAGCAAGGCAGACGTGATGCAGACGTCTCCAAAACCCCACAGGAGGGCAAATGTAAGCTTGTTTTTATTAAGACAAATATAAATATGCATATAATAAATAATACTAATGATAATAATAACATTATACTAGTGCTGTCAATCGATAAAAAAAAATGAACTAATTAATCACACTTTTTTTTTTCAATTAATCACGATTAATCAAATTTAAAAGACTGAAACTTGTAATTTTGGCTATTCAAATGTAAAATTAATGTAAACGCAAGACAAAAACTATTTATAATCCAAATATAATAGTTTATTAAAATGTTTGTTTAACTTGTAACACAGATTTATTCAAGTAAACAACAAACCCACAATAAACCATCAAGATCCTGGCTTGACAGCCATATTTATTGGAGAAATTAAAACACAGGCATGTTAATGACATTTAAATTTCAAAACAATCAATACCAATAAAGAAAAAAATTTATTTCCAAGTTGGATTCTAAGTGGACTGCAAAACAATGTCAAAATACAGGAATTGCAGATATGGAAATTGGAAAATAAAAATAAAGTACTCAATACAAACAATTGTACTCATTGTAAAGTTGTATTGCTGTGAGTTGAGTTGTTCTCCTTTACATGCAGCCAGTTGCTAAAACAGTCCAGTCTGTTGACATTATCGGGGGACAATGTGGACCTTTTGTTTTAAATGATGTGAGCTGAAAGTGCAACGCAATCTCACGGCAATTCGTAACTTTTTGATTTAGTGGCTACAAACAACAACGTTTAGGCAGCTTTGTTGCTAAGAATCGCGTGCACACAGACACACACACTCACACACACAACATGTGCAGGACAGGGCAGCCGAAGCGACTCCCTAAAGATTCAACAGGCATGATCGCGTTCATCAAATTTGCTTAAACTAAGCATTCTAAAGTATGGCTGTATTTCACAAGGATTCTGACACAACAACGCGAAGCATGCAGATACTTGCGGTTAAGGGGGGAACACGTCAAACTTACTGAAACATTGGAGGGCGCATGCTGAAAGGCAGAGGAATGTGCTGTCTTTGACAGCTCGCGAACATCGTGTGGCACTTTCTGAGTACATTTATATGGACACCAATACTCCGATTTTAATATGATTAAGATACTCTTATTAAGAGTCTACCTTGTAAACAGCGATTTTTTATTACCTTAAAGGACCACAGAGTCACTTAAAACAAAAGTCAAAAGTTAAAAATGAAACACCCGAAATTGCATGAAACTCTGGAGGAAATGCTGGGGAGCCTGCTAATGCGACATTAATTGTTTTATACTGAAACTTTCCTTCTAAAAGTACTTCCTTGGTCTTATCCATATTTCTTTGCATGTTGAACACACGTCCACCACAACAGGAAATAAAAAACTGTAACTGCGTTAATTGCATACATTTTCTTTGACGCATTAAATATTTCAAATTAATGGCATGCGTTAACGCATTAATTTTGACAGCACTACATTATACAGATACAGATTTTCATGAATAAACTGATAAAGCCCCCCGAGGTGGAGAAGGCATGGAGGCAGGGGTGTTTGTATTTATGTAGAAAATAATTTTTTTTAACATTTTTTAACACTTTAATTGTTTTCATCCCCAAAGATATTTGTGTATCGCTGTACATCCTGTGTGTATTAAGCAATGTGTAAGCGTTTGGACTTTAGAGCAGCTTTTAGTTGGTCAATGGCACTGTTGGTCTATTTCAGTCCCCGACAATAGCAACGCACCAACAATGCGTCTTAACACCCCACTCTCAAGTAAAACAACATGCCTGGGCCCGGTCCTCTCTCAGCTTCCTCTGCCATCGTTCCTCTTTTTATGGTCCAGAGCTCCTTCCGTGGGATTCGAGGCAGGTGCGCACCGCAGGTGTATCCACTTACGCGGTGGCCTCACTCCGTTCCCACGGCTCTCGGCCACGCCCCCTCACCACACCCTCCTTTTCAGTCCAGCACACCCATGAGTCCACTAAGTGGCGCAAATGGGTTTCCTGTTAAAACAACATTGAGGAAAATGTGAAAATTAAAGTTGTGCTGGTCTGAAAATAGCAGCAAATCATGCCAAACACATCTTGTGCCTTATTGCACCGGGTGTATCATAGGGTCCTAGAATTGCTAATTATACAAAGCTACTGTTAGTGCTCAGAGAATTAAGTGTAATAATTAGCAAAGGGAGGGTTTTTAATAAATATTAAAAGAGAGTGAGAGAGAGAGAGAGAGAGGTGGTTTGTCAAGCACACTCACCTGTGTGAATCTCACTTCATAAATGCAATGTATTTTATATAAATATATATATATATATATATATATATATATATATATATATATATATATATATATATATATATATATATATAAGAGAGGGAGAGAGAGATTGTTTGTAAGGAAGTGTCTGGTGCAAATGTGCAAAGCTAGTTGCTGTCTCTAGTTTCAGCATCTGACAATCTTAAAAACAAAGTGTGCTGTATTTCAATCCACAGGAGCCCTTTAGATCACACTATGAGTGAATCAGGAGCACACGGCAGTACAGTTACAGTCTGACTCGACATTTTAAGGACAACAGCAGATCTGCGTCACACGAGTAAAGCGGATGTGTGAACATGAGGAGAGACTTTTTAAATGACAGACGATCTTATGAGAGCTGCGCTGAGAGGACTGCACAGATCCACACACTGGAAATGTACGATTTAATTTAATCTGAGGATTTGAGAACTTTATGTCATCAGATAAATACTGTTAAAATTACCAAAGGTTACAACAAAGATAAAATTAATTGATTCTTTTGGTAATGAGGGAGAGAAATTGGTAAATATCATTAATAAATGCTGATATTTTTAATAAAATACAATTTTGTGTATATACTTTAGGTAATGCACCTATATACACTCACTGGCCACTTTATTAGGTACACCTGTCCAACTGCTCGTTAACACAAATTTCTAATCAGCCAATCACATGGCAGCAACTCAATGCATTTAGGTATGTAGACATGGTCAAGACAATCTGCTGCATGGTTGTTGGCGCCAGACGGGCTGGCCTGAGTATTCCAGAAACTGCTGATCTACTGGGATTTTCACGCATCTCTAGGGTTTACAGAGAATGGTCCAAAAAAGAGGAAATATCCAGTGAGCGGCAGTTCTGTGGACGCAAATGCCTTGTTGATGCCAGAGGTCAGAGGAGAATGGCCAGACTGGTTCCAGCTGATAGAAAGGCAACAGTAACTCAAATAAGCACTCGTTACAACCGAGCTCTGCAGAAGAGCATCTCTGAACACACAACACGTCCAACCTTGAGGCGGATGGGATACAGCAGCAGAAGACCACACCGGGTGCCGCTCCTGTCAGCTAAGAACAGGAAACTGAGGCTACAATTCATACAGGCTCACCAAAACTGGACAATAGAAGATTGGAGAAACGTTGCCTGCTCTGATGAGTCTCCATTTCTGCTGCCACATTCAGATGGTCGGGTCAGAATTTGGCATCAACAACATGAAAGCATGGATACATCCTGCCTTGGATCAGCGGTTCAGGCTGGTGGTGGTGGTGTAATGGTGTGGGGGATATTTTCTTGGCACACTTTGGGCCCATTAGTACCAATTGAGCATCGTGTCAACGCCACAGCCTACCTGAGTATTGTTGCTGACCATGTACATCCCTTTATGACCACAGTGTTCCCATCTTCTGATGGCTATTTCCAGCAGGTTAACCCACCTAAATCATCTCAGACTGGTTTGTTGTACATGACAATGAGTTTACTGTACTTAAATGGCCTCCACAGTCACCAGAGCTCAATCCAATGAAGCACCTTTAGAATGTGGTGGAGATTGGCATCATGGATGTGCAGCCGACAAATCTGCAGCAACTGCGGGATGCTATCATGTCAATAAGGAGCAAAATCTCTGAGGAATATTTCCAGTATCTTTTTGAATCTATGCCACAAAGGATTCTGAAGGCAAAAGAGGCTCCAACCTGGTACAATAAGGTGTACCTAATAAAGTGGCCGGTAAGTTATAATAATTATAAAGAATGTTTAGATAGCATAGATCATAATAACAGTTATCATTATATGCATTTTTACAACACAAAAAGAATTATATTTATATGTAAAATAATCATTTAAGCTTATTTTTTTTTAATCTAAAGTGTTTTTTAACCAACTCCAATAATCATAATTCAGTTCAATATAAGCAACAGTGTGTGTGGACTTGATTATGTGATTTACAAGGACAAATTAATTATATAATGACATGGGTATGACCTAGTTGTGCTCTATTAAGGTGGTTAGTGTGTGTGTGGTGCTCTGGGTGGGACGTGGGCTCTGTCCTCTGGGGTCTTCTGGGTCTGCCGGTCGCCAGCTCTGTGTTTGATATGTTTCGGACGTTTTTCTTTTTCCCTCCTTATCACATCAGGATCAGGCCAAACCCTCCAGATGAGCAGGATAAGCTCTAATGCGACCTGACATTCAGCCCCGCCACATTAAATAGAGGATAAAAGCTTTGTATGTAAACAGCTGAAATGAAGAATTATCTCTAATTGCTTGTGTGTAAGAAAAGAAAGCTACTGGAGGCCTGTGATAGCGCAACACTGCGCGTCCACATCAGCGCTGACCCTCAGTGCTTTATTTCAGACCAGAGATAACATCCCGGCTTTGATGTCCAAACCGCTTAGGAAAATTGATGGTAATTGGCGTGTTTGTGTGCGGATTGTGGTTTGCATCCCGGAGGAGCGAGAGAACGAAGGCTTCGGTTATCGTTCATTATCTGCTTTGTCTCAGATGTGAATTCCTGAGGAGACGCAAAAATAGAGCAATGAGATGATCGCTGACGCACTGTTGGAAATACAGAGATTGAAGATTCAGGAGACCGATCTGTAAACCCTGCCTTTTACTATGAGGTTTGAAAATGCAGTATGATGTGACTGAGACCATGTCCGTGTGGTTGAAAAACACTATTCAAGAGTTCACACTTAGATAATGCTTGACTATTTAAGCAGGTTTGGCATGCTGTCCCGGGAGAGAACCCTGAGCTCGGTGATAGATGAGCCCAAGGCTCCCGCCTGGTCAATGAGGATTAGGAAGAATATGAGATCAGGTAGTTCTCGATAGCTTCCCAAATAGACCACTAGTTTGTAGTACGTGCTTGTGACTTTTGTTGCATGGTTTATTTGAGTGTGGGACGAAACCGGTGTGCATGGGGAAAACCCACGCGAACACAGGAAGAACATGCAAACTCTGCACAGAGAATATCGGTTGGCTCAGCTAGTGTTGAACCAACAACCTCCTTGCTGTGGGGCAATAGTGCTAGCCACCGTGTCGCCCGAACTGAGGAGGAGGGAGAAGGGATGGATGGGGAAGGTTTCCAAAACGATCTATTTCTTCCAGTTCTCCTCCATTTGCATAGGGACTCGGCACAAAGGATTTGACGCGTAAAACCACAAACTTGCAATGCAACAGTTTACTTTTCATTTGTCAGGAACAACAAAAATAAAAAATACAAACAAAAGAACTATTTACACTTTCCCAAGCTTCCAAATAAATATGACTTTGAAGAACGACTGTCTACCTTTCTAGAAAGACTGTCTCTCTTTCTAATCCTTTTTTTTCCTGTTGCTTGCGCATACAGATGTTACTACTTCAATGTGTTCCTTGTGCCGCCATTCATGCCGCGGCGACGGCGGTACTTGATGCGCCAGCAGCATTTGACCGCTGGGTGGCACTTTAACCACAGATATTCAGCTTTGCCTTTTCACAATGCTAAACAGACTGTTCTGTAGGCGTAGCTTACTGTATGTGATGTGATGTGATGTGTTCAATTAAAATATAATTTTAATTTAGTTTTTCTGGTAATAGACATGCTCTTACACTATACTATGCTGTAGAAAAGATACATGGTGAGAAGTCAAAAAGCAAATATAAGAATTAAGTTATTAGCCTTCAGTGCCCGATTAAATTGCGTTGGGGTGAAAATAATGTTTTGATTTCTTTGATTATCATGGCAATGTTATTATCTCAAATCTTAAACGTGAGCATATAAAAAACAGCAAAATAATATAGATTATTCTGCCGGTAGAGCACATCACCTCACAGTTGTGAACTTGCGATCACCTCAACTTACATTTAATTTTTTTTTACCTGGTTTATTGTAAACTTATTAAGTGCAAAGAGGATTTGTTTTGGAAAATAGAATTGAAGAAATGAAAGACAACTAAAGTGAAAGCACAAACATTCAGTACAAATAATTAGTCTTAAATAAATAAATAAATAAATAAATAAATAAAGCAGTCTTTTAGTCTAAATATAGAGAGATGTAGTGTTGGCTATTTTGATAGAACTAAGACTAGACATGTTCATTTATATTTTTAATTTACGTTTTTATTTACATTTTCGTTGTTGATTATATTTACGATCTCATTTTATGTTTCAATTATAGTACATAATAATAAACGAATAATGAAAATAAATGAATAATGAAAATATTACATAAATTAAGTCTGGCAGGTTTATTTTTAATAATTTAGTTTCAGTTCCGTTTTTTTGTTTCAAAACGTCAATGTTCTGCTTTAAAGTATAACTGTTGTTTTGTTTTGTTTTTTTACTTAATGGCTCAGTATGTTTTGTATTTTAATTTCATATTCAGTCACCTTGCATATGCGTGTGAAATATAATGCCGCATAACCGCGGAAAAAGAAGAAAAGGCTGTCAGTTAAAGCTAATTAATCAAAATTGGCTATATTAAAATACAGCATTTATGTTAATACAGGCAGAGTGTGAACAAACGGCTAAGATATGTGCTAAGATATGTGCTAAGATATGTGCTTGCCTTTTAATGCATTTAAAAATATTTGCGGCCTTTTTATACACTATAAACAGAGCGGCACCTATTTCAAACGGCGGCGGTACCAGCCGCGGCGTTAATAGCCACTTTGAACTCTCACCTACTGTACATATGACGTATGGCATGATTTAACATATAAAACGTCATGTACATAATATAATATCACTTAATAAACATTTTAAATACTGTATCAAATAGCAAAAACTTTGTATCTCAATACAAATAATATAATATTATAGAAAAATATTACAAAAATAAAAAGACAAATCTCTTAGTGCTCTTTATGGCTCTAACAACGAAGACGAGGATTGAAGTTTAGGCTGGATATTTATATTGAATTTAGAGTGATCCGTTTGGCTAGTTAGTGATTAGAGATAGGGATCAGCTGTAGTCAATCCTATCACGTGTTCCTCTCGAAATTAATTTTAGAAACTTCACTAATATTTACTATACATTACTATAGTATTTTTATGAGAGGACTTGCAGCTTTTTATTTGAGCGATTACTTCACTTTTCCCATATATTTAACTGCTACCTTTTTGTTTGTATTTAAATGAGGTTTAAAGAAACAAATTTAACGAATTAACTAATTAAGGCTAAGGCCATGGTCACTTACATGAGCATTTTTAACCCAAGCTAATAAGGGATATGTACCCCGGTATACGTTTCTGGAGAGCGTGAAATATGTCCAAGGAGGATTTTTTTTTTAGTTTTTGTTTTCACGAATCCACCAGAGTGCCAGTTGCGCCTGCTTTTCTCATGTAAATCCCGCCCAGCCCCTTCCCTAAACCCAGCTGAGAGTGGTTTTAAAAGCACAGACTGACCCGCTCACCCATTTCCCTAAACACAACCGACTGTTTTTTAAAAGCACAGATTGACCGATTTTCTTTCTTTCTCTCTTCCTTTCTGCCTTTCTTTCTTTCTTTCTTTTTTGCCATTTCTTTCCTTTTTTCTTTTTGCTCTTCATTTCTTTCTTCAATCCTTTCTTTCTGTCTCTTTCTATTTTTGCTCTTCCTTCCTTTCTTTCTTTCTTTCTTTCTTTCTTTCACTCCTCCTTTCTTTTTTCTTTTTGCTCTTCCTTTCTTTTTTCGATCCTTTCTTTCTTTCCTTCTTGTCTTTCTTTCATTCTTTCATTCTTTTTTCTTTTTGCTCTTTCTTTGTTTCTTTCTTTCTTTTTTCTTTTTGCTCTTTCTTTCTTTGTTTCTTTCTTTCTTTTTTCTTTTTGCTCTTTCTTTCTTTGATTCTTTGATTCTTTCTTTCTTTTTTCTTTTTGCTCTTTATTTCTTTGATTCTTTGATTCTTTCTTTCTTTTTTCTTTTTGCTCTTCCTTTCTTTGATTCTTTCTTTCTCTTTCTTTTTTGCTCTTCCTTTCTTTTTTCTTTTTGCTCTTTTTTTCCTTCTCTTTCTTTTTTTGCTCTTTCTTTCTTTTTTCTTTTTGCTCTTCCTTTCTTCGATCCTTTCTTTCTTTCTTTCTTTCTTTCTTTCTTTCTTTCTTTCTTTTTTGCTCTTACTATCTTTTTTCTTTTTGCTCTTCCTTTCTTTTTTCCCTTCTTTCTTTCTTTCCTTCTTTCTTTTTCTTGTTTCTTTTTGTTCTTTCTTTCTTTGATCCTTTCTTTCCTTCTTTTCTTTCTTTCTCTTTCTTTTTTTGCTCTTCGTTTCCTTTTTTCACTTTGCTCTTCCTTTCGATCCTTTATTTCTTTCCTTTTTTCCTTTCTTTCTTTTTTTTCTTTCTTTCTTTCTTTCTTTCTTTCTTTCTTTCTTTCTTTCTTTCTTTCTTTTTGCTCTTTCTTTCTTTGATTTTCTTTCTTTCTTTGTTTCTTTCTTTCTTTCTGCCAATCTCTGTTCAGCCAATCTCTACTTTTATTTTCATTGCAGTTATTTTATGTCTAATTCGGTAAATTAATGCTAAACTCTACCTTAAGACATTGTTCACAGCTAAAGAATGTTGAGTAAAAAGTTGGTGGAGAAAAATTATTTTTGTGCTAATGTAAGAGCAGTTAAAACAGACCCGTCAATTTAGACCGGGAACACTAAAGAAACGGGGAGGATGTGAACACAACAGGAGGGTTAACCTAGTTAAGCCTTGATATTTCACTTTAGGCTGAATCTTACTGAAAAGATCTTGAAGAAAATCAAGTCAAATATTAGGTGCTGTAAACATGGCAAAGATAAAAGAAATCAGTCACAAATGAGTTATTAAAACTATTATGTTAAGAAATGTGTTGAACAAATATTCTCTCTGTTAGTCAACAATTAGGGGGAAATGTACAGGAGGGCTAATAATATATAGAGTATGTTTCATAAAACACTGTAGCATTTACAATATATATATATATATATATATATATATATATATATATATATATATATATATATTTATTCCTACAATATTTGTTAATATGGCATGAATGTGTGAATCTGCTGGTAAAGAATCATCTTTGAGGGAAGCTTTGCTGAATTGTCCTTAAATCTGCCGTGTTTTCTTGAGTCCAGAAAGAGACACGGAGGTCGCGGCTCAACACAACCCCAATAACCAGCTCACTCCTCTCTTTGTCCCCATCCTTTTCTGCGGTGTTTGTGGCCTTTCTTTCCCGCTCTAAACAGCCAGATGCCTGAGCTTTTCTTTCACAGAATAACTATGGACATCCTTGTCTTGTTTCCCTCCTTTTTTTCACTTCATGAAACCGCAGTCAATGTGTCATTGTGTGTGTTCAGGAGGACCCGACGCGCACACACTTTTGGTGGTCTTGGTCACTGTCTACATTGGTGGCTGGAGTAGTCGGAGGATTACGCTTTTGTGCGTTGTGAAAAGGTAAGAGAAGTCACTTATTTGAGCTCAGTGAAGCTGCTCCGGGTAGAAATAAGAGACAGGCTTTTGAAACGGCCCTTTGCAAGGAGAGATGGACTCTATACACAGAAACAAACACACAACAATGCATGCAAACAGTCACACTTTACAATACTGGACACTTAGTTCATGTTAGATAAAGGGATAGTTCACTTTTTAAATTTAGGATTTTATTTTAAATCAATTCCTTCAAAGATTCCTACAAAACTGAGTATCATATTATAGTATCCTCTAAAAAACACTTACCGGCCACTTTATTAGGTACACCTGTCCAACTGCTTGTTAACGCAAATTAGCAATCAGCTAATCACATGGCAGCAACTCAATGCATGTAAGCTGCGGTCACACTAGAGTTTGTGTGTGCGAAATTCTGTCATACGGCAGTGTGAAAAGGCGGCGGGATTAAACAAAATGATCGGAAAAGTAAAAAAGCAAGCTATCGGTCCATGTCTTTAATTTCCAGAGTGGTCATGTTTTGATCTTCGATTGGTCTCACGCAGTCATGTGATGTGATTTCGCAGGTCAGAGTTCACCAAGCTTGAACTTTCAAGCAGCGAACTGCAGAATGGCAGTGCATGGCAGCCTGGGCATTGCACTGGACTAGGGGTGTCAATCGAAATCGATCGAAATTTATGCTCAATTTCGATTATCGAATCAAAAAATAGAATGGTTGATGCTGCCACGCCCCCATGTCACGTCAGCTTGGCTTGCCAAGCGTGAAAAAAACACACTTGTTGAAGTGCTTGTTAAACTGCAGAAGCAGGAGACCCGTCGACAGAGCTTAAACCCTCTCCTCTATTAATGAAGTCGCCGGTGTGTAAGCATTTTAGATTTCCAGTGAGTTATGTTGACAACGTTCGTGTTGTCGACAAAAAAAAACACAGTTTTGCAAGCTCTGCTATGTACGTATTACGTACGGTTCGTCCGATAGACAACACCGGCATCGCGATCCTCCGCCCGCCCCCGTTGCAAATCCGCTCACGAAAAGTACACACTCAGGCCCTGTTTACACTGTCTTTGTTTTTAAATGGCATTTTAGAACGACAACGATTTGACATCCACAGTGGCGTGTAGCATTTCTGAGCAGCCCTCCTTCCTCTCTACCTCTGAAAATGCACATCACGTGACCACACACACACAGACGCACACACAGCCATGCGCTCGAGACAGCAGGTCCAGGCAGTCAGAGGACTGCTTCAATCTTTCACTCACTTGTACTTAGTCATTTTAGCGAACACCTCAGATACTGTTGGCTGGTTCCTGTTGATTGTGCGTCTTTTTTACCGACGCCATTATAACGACACAGATCACTGCCTATTCACGAGTCCCGCAGAAAAAGTGATTGACAGGTGGTAATTATGTGTGTAACTTACCTTTATTCATTTACTGTATGATTTGTTTATGGGTAAAACAAAGACCATGCAGGTCAGGTAGTTTAAACGGTAGGCTACAAATAGCTAATTGGTCATTAATTAATTAATTATTCATAATCGAAAATCGAATCGAATCGTGCCTTTAGAATCGAAAATGTAATCGAATCGAGGATTTGGAGGATCGTGACACCCTTACACTGGACTTATCCATGCCACATGTCATACTTTTTTAAAGCATCACAAAACAACTGACACACACTAGACACACACTATAACTTCCACCTCCTCAAATTATAATTAATTCTGTTGTTTTATTATAATTATTATTACTATTATTATTATCAACATGAGTATATTATCACATGTATCCGTCCACCTCTTGATCTTCCATCCTTTTTTCATTATTATTATTATTATTATTTATTGAACTAAATAATTCTCTCTATATATATACAGTTGAATTAAGAATTATTAGCCGCCTTTTGATTTTTTTCTTTTTTTTTAATATTTCCCAAATTATGTATGACAGAGCAAGGAAATTTTCACAGTATGTCTGATAATATTTTTTCTTCTAGAAAAAGTCTTATTTGTTTTATTTTGGCTAGAATAAAAGCAGTTTTGATTTTTTTTTAAAACTATTTTTGGGACAAAATTATTAGCCCCTTTAAGCTTTTTTTTTTTCGATAGTCCACCAAAATAACAGTTAGGTTGCTTCTCCCCAAAAAACTTAAAATACTGTGTTGTTTCAGCTCAATTTAAATAAGTAGTTTGAACAAGCAGCAAAAAAATAATAGTAATAATAATTTTTGAGTGTTGATCATCAAATACTCCTATTAAAATATGTATATATATTTAAATTACAAATTAAAATGTATTGACGCAGTGGTGCAGTAGGTAGTGCTGTCACCTCACAGCAAGAAGGTCGCTGGGTCGCTGGTTCAAGCCTCTGCTGGGTCAGTTGGCGTTTCTGTGTGGAGTTCGCGAGGGTTCACCTCCGGGTGCTCCGGTTTCCCCCACACTCCAAACACATGCAGTACAGGTGAATTGGGTAGGCTAAATTGTGTGTGTGTGTGTGTGTGTGTGTGTGTGTGTGTGTGTGTGTGTGTGTGTGTGTGTGTGTGTGTGTGTGTATGAATGTGTGTGTGGATGTTTCCTAGAGATGGGTTGCGGCTGGAATCCGCTGCGTAAAAACATGCTGGATAAGTTGGTGGTTCATTCCATTGTGGCGACCCCGGATTAATAAGCCGAAAAGAAAATTAGTGAATGAAATGTATTGACATGAAATATAGTTATTCTAAATTGTATTAAATATCATACACTGTTTAAAATGTTGGGTTTCAGACAATCAATTTGGAGGGATGCTAACTTATTAATTTGTACAAATTTAAGTGCACTGCACACAAAACAATTCAGTTTTAAGTTAAAAAAACTCGAGTTGAGTTGTTTCAGTTATTTGATAAAAATAGATTGAACAAACAGCAAACGTAATGTGTTGCACACTGTAAAAATTGATTAGTTACTTAAAGCGAGTAAAACAATTGTCTTAAAGCAACAAGTCGACTTTACGAAAATATTGAAAGTAAAACCATTGTAACTTAGAACTGTTAAATTGACTTAATTTTTATAATTATGCTAATTGTACTCACTTTTTAAAAGTCAACTAATCCCTTTTTACAGTGTCAGACTATTTTAGCACGTCTGTTTTTTAAATAATTACTGTAATTATCACAATATTAAATATTTGGTGCGTCATTAAGTCTATAAAATCTACACTTATCCTGTATTGGATTTAGAAGACACACTGCAGTCTGGAAAAGATTTATTTTAGTGACTGTCATTTTGGTAGATACAAAAAAGATAAAAAATAAAAAAGTTATTATTTTACAAAAATAATTTGACATTTTTGTTATTATTTTGCAAGATTTGGGACTTCTTCCTTTTTAAAATAAGAACAGACTTACTATTTATTAATCCCAAAAAATGTGACTGTGTTAATGTGCACTGTGTTTGTAATGATTGTAATATATATATTATGGCTCTGGTAAAATATATATATATATATATATATATATATATATATATATATATATTTTACTGGCATTTTTATAACTTTGGTTACTAATACAGCATGTATGTATCACATTTTTCTGAAACAATAAAAGTAAAAAAAAAATGACAACAATCAGCATAATTATAAAAATTAAGTCAACTTAACAGTTCCAAGTTACAATGGGTTTAATGTCATTATTTTTGTAAAGTCAAGGCAGTTGGTTTACTTGCTTTAAGTAACTAATCGCTTTTAACAGTGTATGTTAAAGTGTTTGCTGTATTTTTATTAAGTAATTCAGCTTTTCTGTGTATAGGGACTCCATACACAAATATAAACACAACAATGCATGCAAACGGTCACACTTTACAATACTGGACACTTGGTTCATGTTAGTTAAAGGAATAGTTCACTTTTATAATGTAACAAAAAAAGCCATTTCAAATAAATGCAAACAAATGCTATTTCTCCAAAACAATCAATCATATTACAGCATCCTCCAAAATAAAAAAACTGCACAAATAAATAAATGTTCTTAACTGTGAAAAGAAAATCCTTCATGTTGTCCCAACACAAATTAAGTTAACTTAATAGTTTTTACAAATTTAAGTGGATTGAACAAAAAATAATTAGTTTCAATTCACTTTAAAAATAAGTGTGAACAAGCATTTATTGAGTGCTGATCATCAAATCATCATAAAAACATACAAATTACAGTTTTTCTAGTTTGCTTTGACCTGGTTAAAGAAACTAGGTTCATTTTCATGATCACTATCCCAGCAGAGCAGAGGACCGGTCTTGCAAATGTGTAAACCCTTTCTCATTGGGTTGACACATTTTTCCCACCATTTTTCCAAACCGTTAACACAGATGTCATTCAAGCAGTCCAAACTCCATTGTTTTAGTTTTGGTAACCAAACAGAATCCATCTGTTCCTAACTATTAAAAACTACCAACATCAGTATGAAATCACTGAAGCACCGGTTTGACACTCCTTCACACAAATCTTCAATTAGCCATCAGTCTGCAAACCTTATATAAACGGTGGAAGGTCTGTGTTGTTCTGTGCCAGCATTGATGGAGGAGGTCAGTATGGCTATGTCCTATACTCCCAGTAGTTTTGACTGTATATTAGTTTACATGTGTTTTCTCTAATATTTACAGTATTTTATTACTTTTGTCTGTTTTTTTATATACAGTATTTCAGTTTTCAGCCACAGTTTGAAAAATGTCATGAATTCAATATATATTTAATCAAAGCACATCTTATTCTTGATCCAATTCTTTGCAAAAAGGCGAATTTGACAGCCCAAATAGAGACAACAAATGCCATTGGCTATAAGCTACAATGGCAAGCAATGGTGGTGCATTTTGAGTTCTGCATTTTGTATTTTGTTGTCCATTGTGTAATGATTAATTGAAAGAGCTCATATACTTGTTTGCAAGTTGTGTTGTTTGAAGGTAAGACTAGCTTTTGTTGCATATGTTAAATGTTTTGACACGATATGTGCCTTTTGCAAGCAAAATGTGTCATTTTGACCATGAGTGCCGCAGTTTAGGCCTGTGTGTTAACTGTTTTGAAAATGTGGAGTTTCAGTTGACAACTGCATCCAAGCAATCGAGAAAAACTGTAAGACTTAAAAAATAACAAATTAAAATATATTCACATAAAATATAGTCATTTTAAATTGTAATAATATTTCATACAAAAAAATGCTGGGGTTCCACAATCGATTTGTGTTGAGACATACAACATACAGGAATTAATTTAATAAATAATACTCACAAATATAAGCGGACTGAACATAAAGCATATAAGTTGTCGCAAAAAAAACCCTCAAGAGTTGTGTTGTTTCAGTTTATTTTAAATAAGTAGTTCAAACAAACAGCAAATGTCATTTTTTGAAGGTGATATTAAAGTTTTTGCACTATTTTTATTAAGTAATTCAGCTTTTTTTGTGTGTAGAGACTCCATACACAAATATAAACACACAACAATGCATGCAATCTGTCACACTTTATACTGGACACTTGGTTCATGTTAGTTATGGGGATAGTTTACTTTTATAATGTAACAAAAATTCTTATTATCGTTAACGTTATTGAACGTACAATGAGAAACTGTATTTTCATGAACTGTTACTGCGTAAATGGATTGTTCATTGTTTGTTCATGTTAGTAAATACATTATGGTCTCCTAATATTTTAATTTACATTTATAGAATTAACAGAGACAAACTAAATGGCATGATTGCAATGGTCTTCTCTTTATTTTATACTCCTCAAGTGGATGCAGAAGAGCATTTAATAATATTGTACAGTGTATTGGTTGCCTTCTGGTGTGTGCTGCCCCCTGTAGGAGAACAACGTTTGTGCACAGAGAAGAAAAATCATAAACATGTAAGTAACACTTTATTTTAAGTAATAATTCACGTTATAAACAACCCATTCACTAAGACTTTTAGCTTAATAAACTACTAATTAGCTGCTTATTAATAGTAAGGTTGTTGGTGTTAGGTTTTGGGTAGGATTAGCGATTTAAAACAAGATCAGCTACTAATTAATTACTAGTTAATATATTAATAATAGGTAGGTAATAAGCCAGTGGTTAATAGCATAAACTGTAACAAAGTAAATGCACAGGTATATTTGTGGTATATATTGTATTGGTTAAAATGTTTTTCTTGTATGCCAAAAATCATACAAAAATAAATAAAGATCATTGTCAATGGAAATATTGGTCACACTTTATTTTGATGGTGCATTTGATGGTCTGTTTAATGTGCTGATACTGCTCCTTCAGCAGACATTTAAGTGTCTATAAGAAGCTTTGCAAGTACATGTCAACTTTAACCCCAACCTAACAGTCTACTAACGAGAATTAGTGGGCAAGCAGATAAAATGTGACTTGACTTCAACAAACAGACCATCAAAATAAATCGTGATTCAAATATTTCGTGAAAATCCTACTGTAAATGTATCATACAGTAACTCAGTTATTGATAATAGTAATGTGCAATGCAAGACGTTGTTTTTAAAGTAGATTTTCTCAATGTTCATTAGATTTGTTTTTGAATAATCAGGTTCAAGATTTTGAAATGAAGCCAAATATAGTCCTACCGTAACAAAATTTACAGTTGCAGTCAGAATTATTAGCCCCCCTTTGAATTTTGTAATATTTCCCAAATGATGTTTAACAGGGCAAGGAAATTTTCACAGTATGTCTGATAATATTTTTTTCTTCTGGAGAAAGTCTTATTTGTTTTATTTCAGCTGGAATAAAAACAGTTTTTAATATTTTAAACACCATTTTAAGGTTCTGACCTTATTTAAGTCTAGGAGTTTTGTGTAAAAGGTGTAACAAAGAAGACTAAAATCTGGTTAATGATATTGAATTAGAACGAATAAAAAAGATAAACGTGGAGAACACACTTCAATCCTCAGCCCTAGAGTGAAGAGTCAACACAAGGTTTAGAAAAAATAATCATAGGGATTTATAAATAGGATTTTTAACTGAAACGAAATGTCAAAACTGAGTGAGTATAGCCTAGAACAGAAAGCAGTTATAACTAAAGTTTAGAGGACTAGCTTACCTAATGCAAAAATCAAAAATCAACAACATAAACTTCCCTGAGCTTCCTCTCTCAACCATAAACAGGTGAAAAGATATACAAAATAAAATAAGGCACTCACCCTTTAGGCCAGGGGTCGGGAACCTTTTTTCAGCAATGAGCCATTTCTGTTTTTTTTTTAGCAAATGCACTTTTTTAAAGAGCCATTTGGATGTATATACAGTTGAAGTCAGAAATATTAGCCCCCCTGAATTATTAGCCCTGTTTACTTTTTCCCTAATTTCTGTTTAACGCAGAGCAGATCTTTTCAACACATTTCTAATCATAATAGTTTTAATAACTCATCTCTAATAACTGATTTATTTTATCTTTGCCATGATGACAGTAAATAATATTTTACTAGATATTCTTCAAGACATTTCTATACAGCTTAAAGTGACATTTAAAAGCTTAACTAGGTTAATTAAGTTAACTAGGCAGGTTAGGGGAATTAGGCAAGTTATTGTATAACAGTGATTTGTTCTGTAGACTGTCGAGAAAATATATAGCTTAAAGTGGCTAATAATATAAACCTTAAAATGGCTTTTAAAAAATTAAAAACTGCTTATATTCTAGCCAAAATAAAACAAATAAGACTTTCTCCAGAAGAAAAAATATTATCAGTCATACTGTGAAAATTTCCTTGCTCTTATAAACATAATTTGGGAAATATAAAAAAAGAAAAATCAAAAAGGGGCTAATAATTCTGACTTGAACTTTATATCTCAAAATGCCTAAACACTGTTACTACTGTATTACTCTAAACTACTAAAAAAATATTACAGTATTAATATTAATAATTAATTATTATTATAATATTACTATAAATAATACAGGTTTTTAACAAAACCTTAATTTTTATGTCCATGCACAACTCAAAAATAAACAAATATGAAGCATCACATGTTGAGCAAGTCCATGAATGAAGACAGAATAATTTATAGTACTTTTATTTTCACCATCACCACTCATGAATGTTCTTTGAATTTCAGTTACCATAGAAACGTAAGTAGTTTGCACTTTATTGGTGTCGCAACTCAAGCTTTTCCACATTGCCAAAAATTCACATTGATCGATCCTTTTAATGTTAACTGAGTTCTTATCCATTGTGCTGTAGAAAAATTACAATTTAAAAGGGGATTGTAATTGTATTTTCAATAGGAAACTGATTTTTAGTGATGGTTATAGTTTTTTAAACGCTAAAAAGTAGGTAACACTTTAGAATAACTATCCGTTATAACTAGTTACACTGAACAAAGTGTTGCATGCAGAACTGTTTATTGCAAACAATTTATTTGTGTTGAATTCAAACAAACAAATTAAATTTGATAATGTTTAACTTTATTTGTTTAAATTCAGCCCAAATCAATTGTTTACAACCACTGAATGTAAAAAAAAAAGTAAATCCAAGGAATCATCTTTGAATATTTTTTAGTGTAATAGATCATTAATAAACTGTTAGTTAATGAGTTAAAAATGACTTGTTAAATAGAAGTTAATAGTTTGTTCATTATTTATAATTGTGCCTTATAGATAACTTACAAGCTGTTAGTAAACAAGTTATAAATGACTTGTTAATGCATTTTAATGATTTATAATTATACCTAATAAATTAGTAACAGATCATGAACAAGCTGTTAGTAAATTACTTACTTAAGACTTGTTAAGTATCAGTTAGTAGTGAATATATGTTATTGGGACGTTATTCTAGAGTTGCAATTATTCTTCATTTAATAACTTAGTAAACGAGGAACAGTTGCAACTTTATAATAACGTCACAATAACATACATAAGCTAATAACTAACACTTAACTAATATATTAACTCACACTTTACAGATCAGTTGTTCATAGTTTGTTAACCATCTTACCAGTGAAACTTTGTAGAACAGCTAATGGATGGAATAAGTTCAAAACACAGAAATCTGATGTGATATTTAAAATATAAAATGTTTGTACCTTAACCTTGTTCCACTCATAGGCTTTTCTGTGTGCTGTATTTCACCAAAGAAACTCCACAGATTAAATGTTGAACGTTGTGTTTAATGTATAGAAACACACATACTGAGCCATCACATGGCAGAACAGCAGCATACAACAGAATACAAACCCATGAGCTTTGGGCACTTTGTGTGCTAAACATGAAAACAAAATAAATAAATAATCTTTTATTAGAAAATTTGGTAACACCCTTTACATGCATACACACACTCACACGCACACACTCAAGCACATACCAGTACATGACTATATTGTTGTTGTTTTTGTTTCGTTTTTGTTTCGTTGCTTTGTATTTGTTATTTGTTGATCTTTTTCTTGTATTTGTATGATTTTTGCATATTCTAATAAAAAAAAGAAAATTTGGTAACACTTTATAATAACTACACACTATAAATCATTTATTAAGCATTAGCAAATAGTGAACTCATTGTTTGTTAAGCATTAACTCTACATTAATAAGCGTTAGTAAGCAGTTTATAACTGCAGCTACAAATGCTCTATTCTTGACCTACAAACATATTTAAAATGTGCCTAATAATTGTAATTTTTATACTATGTTAATGATTGATGTTTTCATTACTTAAGCAAGTATTGCATTATTTACAATCCATTTGTATTTAAGAGTAGTTGATGGTTTTTAGAATCATCAAGAATGATTAAATGATAAATAAACTATTGAAATCAATATTTTTATGTCTAATTATTTAGGCATATAGTAATGGTTACTATATATGTTAATAAATGGTTTATTAACTCAACTTCATGCAGTTTTGTGACCTAATCTAAAGTGAGGACTATTCATGGTTTATAATTAATAATTATAATAATAATAATAATAATAATTATAAATGACAAATAAAGGCTCAGTTAAATTCTAAACAGGAAAAATGACATAAACTACATTATTCAAGTGAAACTACTTCAAATTAAAAATAAATCTGCAACCTTATGTAAAATCACTGTAGAGTTTAAACATTGCATCTTAATATATTGTTAAATTATTATATTGCTGTTGTGTTATCCTCCTTTATGTCATATTTTGACACTCCTGTTATTCAGCAATGTTTAAACTTTACAGTAATTTTACTTTTTAGATAGGATTGCAAAGATTATTGTTCATTTTATTCTGAGCCTTTATTTGTCATTTATAAGGGATTTATAAAGCATGAATAGTCCTCACTTATGATTAGGTCACAAAACTGCATGAAGTTGAGTTAATAAAGCATTTATTAACATATTAGTTAACTATTAGTATATGCCTGAATAATAAGACATAAGAATGTTGATTTCAACAGTTTATTAATCATTTACTAACTCATTCTGAATTTTTCTAAAAACCCTCAACTACTCTTAAATACAAACGGTTTGTAAATAATGCGATACTTAATTAAGTAATGAAAAATAAATCATTAACTAAGTATGAAAGTACACTCATTAAGCACATTATATAGCTGCTTATAAGTCAAGAATAGAGCATTTGTAGCTGCAGTTATAGACTGCTTAATAACGTTTATTAATGTAGAGTTAATGCTTAACAGATAATGAATTCACTATTTGCTAATGCTTAATAAATGATTTATAGTGTGTAGTTATTATAAAGTGTTACCGAAAAGTTCAACAAAAGTTTCTCTGGTGTTATTAGATGGTAAACAAACTATGAACAACTGATCTGTAAAGTGTGAGTTAATATATTAGTTAAGTGTTAGTTATTAGCTTAAGTAAGTTACTAGGACGTTATTCTAAAGTTGCAACGATTCCTCGTTTACTAACAGGTAATAAATGAAGAATAATTGCAACTTTAGAATAACGTCCCAATAACATATATTCACTATTACCTGATACTTAACAAGTCTTAAGTAAGTAATTTACTAACAGCTTGTTCATGAATTGTTACTAACTTATTGTATTAACTTGTTAACTGACAGCTTGTAAGTTATCTTTGGGCTATCTATAAGACACAATTATAAATAATTATTAACTTTTATTCATCAAGCCATTTATAAGCCATTAACTAACAGTTTATTAATGATCTATTAACTAGTTATAATGGATAGTTATTCTAAAGTGTGAACAATATCCCCACACAACACAACTATAAGCGAACATAACTACAAAAACCAACTCTTACACCTAAGAGCTGGAGAGAAGTGTTCCTCAGCTCACTCAAAATTATTAGCCCCTTTAAGCTATTTTTTTTTTCGATAGTCTACAGTCAAACCACTGTTATACAATAACTTGCCTAATTACCCTAACCTGCCTAGTTACCCTAATTAACCTAGTTAAGCCTTTAAATGTCACTTTAAGCTGTGTAGAAGTGTCTTGAAAATTATCTAGTCAACTATTATTTACTGCCATCATGACAAAGATAAAATAAATCAGTTATTAGAAATTAGTTATTAAAACTATTATTATTAGAAATGTGTTGAAAAATCTGCTCTGCGTTAAACAGAAATTGGGGGGGAAAAATAAACAGGGTCTAATAATCCAGGCGGGCTAATAATTCTGACTTCAACTGTATATAAATGGCAAGCTTTATTCATTCATTTTCATCTTAGTCCCTTTATTAGTCTGGGTTCGCCACAGCGGAATGAACCGCCAACTTATCTATCAATTTACTAAATGGAATGCAAAAACATCAAAGCTTAAACCACATTTGGAAGCTATACAGAGATAAAAGATGCTCCCCAAAAGCAGCAGCACTGCTTTAATGGGGTGTTTTTGCTAATTATACGGTGCCCGGGCACACTATTAGTGCACTTAATGGGATATATAAGAGTGGAGAAGCTTTGAGATCCATCAAGGGCCCACACAGGGGGCCAATCCATTGACACAGCCCCCTCATTGTCTTCACGTATCCCCAATGCTCAGCCTGTGACAGTGGAAGCAACCTAGGATTTAAAGGTCACGGCGGCACAAAGGGAAACTGGAGGTGCTTTATCTGACCGTGCCGTTCTTGTGCAATGCAGGAGAAATCTTTCAATGCATGTAAGTGACTGCTGAATGCCGGCCAGGAGAAACACAATATTGTGGTGGCTGTGCTTAAAGGAATCCCCTGCTGGCTGCGGGATGAGGCCAATGCAATGCAGGGCGAGGTGCAAAACAACACACGGAGACACTGGAAAAAGTGTTACACTGCTGTGTGTTTTGAATTGATGTCTATTAATAAACAATAAAATTGATAAATTAATAAATGTGTCAAAATTGGAGGTATTTTTTGTTCTTTTATTTTGTGTTATGCAGTAATATATTTGTTTGGGAAAAGTAAAAATGTCGCTAACCACATATTTTCCAAATATAACGTTGCAACATAGGCTCATTCTGAAAATGCAGCTCTATATACATTTCTGGAGATCGCGAATTATGTATCCAGAAGTACGTATGGCTGCGTTTCATGTTTAAAATGAACACTACGGGGTGGTATGATGCCGTTTATTTTTTTCGCAGTTACCAGCTGACCACTTACCTCCATGTAGATGGCTTTGCTGCTGTTAGTTTGCCCAATGGCTTGCCATGTACGTCGACGGAAGCAAAGAGTAGTTGACAATGATGACGGTTCCTGAAAGCAGGTAAGACGAAATCAAAACCCAAAAAAATTAAATAAACAAGTAAATAACAGGGTGCGAATGTGGTAAAATCTGAAAATGTGGTAAAAATCAGGCAAGGGCTTTTCTTTTTTTCGATTGCTTTTTAAAACTATTGGTTGGGTTTAGGGAAGGAGGAGGGTGAGGGAGTCGGTCGGTTGGTCAGTCAGTCGGTCAGTCAGTCGACAGCGGCCTCTGGTGGATTTACGCAAGAACAACATGTGCCAATGGCACTCGCGAGAGAAATTTGAGTTCTTAAAAAGCATACAAAGCAGCCTCTGGTGGATTCGCATATACAAAAACTGCAAATAAAAATAAAAATACAAAAAAAGAAACATACCTCCTGGGGACGTACTTGCCGATCACCAGAAATGTATATATCACAATATATTTTCAGAATGAGCCTGAGTTGCAGTTTTAGGCCCATTTGTAATATTTTTTCATAAATAACAAAGATTTGTTACAGCTTAATTCAATGTATTTATTAAAATAAAATCCATATTGATAAATAAATAATACAATTGACAAACTATAAATAATTAATATTTGCATCAATAAATAGTTTTGTTTTTTTATTCTTACTTTAATTTTTTATTATACAGTAATACAATTTTTAGGGAAAAATAAAAATGGCACTAACCACATATTTTCCAATTATAATGTTGCAGCACAGGCTCTTTCTGAAAACGTAGCCCTTATATACATTTCTGGAGATCACGAATTATGTAGCCAGAGTAACGTATGGCTGGGTTTCATCTTTAAAATGAATGCCACAGCATTCCGATGCCACCACGGTTTGTTTTGTAGACTATCGAAGAAAAAAATAGCTTAAAGGGGCTATTAATTTTGTCTTTAAAATGGTGTTTAAAAAATTTATAACTGCTTTTATTCTAGCCGAAATAAAACAAATAAGGCTTTTCCAGAAGAAAAAATATTTCCCTGCTCTATAAAACATCGTTTAGGAAATATAAATTTTTTTTTTTTTAAATTCAAAAGGGGGATAATAATTCTGACTTCAACTTTATACACACACACACACACACACACACACACACACACACACACACACACACACAATAAATAAATATTTACGTTTAACTGTATTTTAAACTGTATTTTACCTGTTAAAAAAACTTGATATATTTTTGTTTTTGGCAGAACAAATATTTTGATTAATTTTAAATCTATATTTTTTTTTTCATTATATATATATAACTGAGTTAAAACTAACATTTGAGCAAAACTGATCAATTTAGATCTAACAAATTACAACATATTGGTCCAAAGCAAAACACACACACACACACACACACACACACACACACACACACACACACACACACACTCACTTACTCACTCACTGACTCACTGGCCACTTTATTAGGTACACCTGTCCAACTGCTTAACGCTAATTTCGAATCAGTTATTCACATGGCAGCAACTTAATACATTTAGTTGTGAAGACATGGTCAAGGTGATCTGCTGCAGTTCAAAGCGAGCATTAGAATGGGGAAGAAAGATGATTTAAGTGACTTTGAACGTGGCATGGTTGTTGTTGCCAGACGGTCTGGTCTGAGTATTTCAGAAACTGCGGATTTTCACGCACAACCATCTCTAGGATTTACAAAGAATAGTCTAAAACAGAGAAATTTTACTTAAATGGCCACCAGTTCTCAATCCAGTAGAGCACCTTTGGCATGTGGTGGAACGGGAGATTGGCATAATGGATGTGCAGCCGACAAATCTGCAGTAACTGCGTGATGCTATCATGTCAATATGGAGCAAAATTTCTGTGGAATATTTCCAGTACCTAGTTGAATCTCTGCCACGAAGGATTAAATCAGTTCTGAAGGCAGAAGGGGGTCCAACCTGGTACTAGTAAGGTGTACCTAATAAAGTGGCCTGGAAATGTATATATATGTTTTTTTTTACTTTTGTGAATGTAATTTGTTTCTTAACCACAATAAAAAACATTTGTGATTTCTATTCAATTAAATTTTAAAGTTTGAACTAAAGTTAAATTATACTTTGAGAAAAACTGTAGCTGTAACAAATTACAGTAATCTTTAAAAAGTTGCTCCAAAGTATCGGTTTTCTTTCAGTGTAAGGACACAAATCCCCACACCGAGAGGGCCTCTGTGGAGACGCGAATAAAGGACGGGGACTTTTTTTTTTTTGTTAATGAAGTTTCATTTGATTCCCTCTGACAACCATTGAAACAATGAGCATTGGGAAATGTTGCCTAACAATAGTTTTTCGGACCAGGCCGGGCACTTTTCACACACAAAGCGAGAGGATCTTCCTTCCTAAAAAGAGCTGAAAGGGCCCTCGATAAAAGGCACCTGCAAACAAGAGTTGAAAAGGGTCAGCAAATGATGCCACTTTTGTTGGCGTGCACAAAGCGTCCGTGATTTCCATTGTGAGCTGAGAGCGTATTGTGCATGGACAATGCGTCAGCGTACACTGAGTACACAGGCGTAATTGGCTTTATTCGCCGCCTCTTTTGACCAGTCAGTCTGGATCAGCAAAAGCCAGATTGTTGCAAATGGGGCAAATCGTTCAACTTTATTTGAGAGTCGCTGTGTGCGTGTGTGAGGATGTTATTGTGCAATATAAACATTTTTGCTGGTGACTGAAGCAAGGGCGTGCATTCAGAGGAAAGGTCAATATTTAATGCACAAAAGGCTCAAGTGTTGGGAAATGACCTCATGTTTGATACAGAATTGTCTAAAACAAAATTGACATTTACTGTATGGATAAAGATGAAAGGTGCTAAATTAATGTTTTATCCAGCGCTTATCAACATTTTCATATTATTAACTTATTAACAAAATAATTCATAATTAACATTATAGTATTATTAACATTAATCAGAAATATACTTTCAAGAGTTCACACTTAGCTGATGATTAATTATAAGCTACTTTGGCATGCCGTCCCGAGAGAGAGCCCTGAGCTCATAAGATCCTCGAGCCTAGGGTTCCCTCCCGTTTTCAAGGGAGTTTGAGCTCAGGTAGATCTCGAGAACTCCCCTGCAGTAGTAACTAATGAACAGATAGTAATTGCTCTTAAGAGATAACTACTTACTAGGAGCATATCTATGGTGCCGATTTGGATTAGTCAATTCCCTGCTGAAAAATCCAGCTTAATCCAGCCTAGGCTGGTTGGCTGGTTATAGCTGGTTGACCAGGCTGGTTTTAGAGGGGTTTTGGCCATTTCCAGGCTGGTTTCCAGCCATTTCCAGCCTGGTCTTAGCTGGTTAGGCTGGAAAATGACCAGCTAAATCCAGCTAAAACCAGCTTGACCAGCCTGGTTTAAGCTGGACATAGCTGGTTTTGGCTGGGCTCCCAGCCTGGCTAAGCTGATCAAGCTGGTTTTAGCTGGTCATCTCCCAGCCTGACCAGCTAAGACCAGGCTGGAAATGGCTGGAAACCAGCCTGGAAATGGCCAAAACCCCTCTAAAACCAGCCTGGTCGACCAGCTAAAACCAGCCAACCAGCCTAGGCTGGTTTAAGCTGGTTTTTTCAGCAGGGTTAACTTAAGTTGCATGTTTTTGGAACGAAACTGGAAAACCCGGGGGAAACCCACGTGAGCACGGGGAGAATATGCAAACTCCGGACAGAAACGTCTGCTGGTTTGGTAAAGCCTGGAACCAGAGACGTTCTTGCTGTCAGGTCACAGTGCTAAGCACTGGGCCTCCATGTCACTTATCTAGGAAGGAGGAGGAGTGGGGGTGGAAGGGGGGATTCTTCAAAATGAAGATAGCGGTGGTACGTAACCCAGGAAGGGTATTTGTAGTAGGTTAGAAGTCGTCTGATTGGTGCATGCGGATCCAGTCACTAGCAATCACAAACACGTGATCCTAATGACTACGTTGACTAAATTAAAATTAAAGAAAAACAAACAAACAAAAAAACAAACACATATTAGTATAAAAACGAAAACATTACAAAACAATACATTTTGCCAAACCCAGCTAAATACACCAGCCAAAACCAGCTATATCCAGTTTAAACCAGGCTGGTCAAGCTGGTTTTAGCTGGATTTGGCTGGTCGTTTTCCAGCCTGACCAGCTAAGACCAGGCTGGAAATGGCTGGAAACCAGCCTGGAAGTGGCCAAAACCCCGCTAAAACCAGCCTGGCCGACCAGCTAAAACCAGCCATCCAGCCTAGGCTGGTTTAAGCTGGATTTTTCAGCAGGGACGCTGGCTCATTGGTCAGCACTGTAGCCTCACAGCATGAAGGTTACTGGTTTGAGCCCAGACTGGGTGAGTTGGCATTTCTGTGTGGAGTTTGCATGTTTTCCTCGTGTTAGCCTGGGTTTCCTCCGGGTGCTCCGGTTTCCCCCACAAGTCCAAAAGTATGTGGTATAGGTGAATTGGATGAGCTAAATTTGTTGTAGTGTTTGTGTAAATGTGTGTATGGATGTTTCCCAGTGATGCGTTGCAGCTGGAAGGGCATCCGCTGCGTGAAACATATGCTGGATAAGTTGGCGGTTCATGTGATGACCCCTGATTAGTAAAGTGACTAAGCCGAAAATAAAATGAAGAACATAGAAATGTGCATGAAGAGTGTAATCAAATATAATTAATAAATGGTTTAATAAAATTAAATAATAACAAACATTTTCTCAAGCTAAATAACACACACACTAGCATAAAAATAAATAAATAACAATACAAATATATGAGCAATATCACACGAGTAGCAGTGCGATATGGCTGTATATGCCGATATACAGCCATATCGCACTGCTATGAGTGTGATATTGCGTTTATACAACAGTTTGACGACATAATTGTGTATATAAAAAGTAAATCAAGCATGGAGAGTCTCAAAAACCCTTTTGTATGAGGAACTACTTTCTTCTGCCTTGGATTTAAATCATAAGCTGACAGTTAAACAGCTGTTAAAACAGTTAAAAGCATCTTTTAAACTTTAGATCAGTGGTTCTCAAACGTTTTTTATCAAGTACCACCTCAGAAAAAAGGGGTCTTTGCAGGTACCACCATAATGAGCAGTTTTGAAATACAGTGGCGTATTAGGTCTAGTAAAACAGCTTAAGCTCTGTACAGTTCAAAAACTAGGCATATTAGTTCCTATTATTAAGTACATTTAAATTAAAATGTGCTTTTAAAAGTTAAAAATGGTAGGTTACCGTTTTTAAAAAGTAAAAAAAAAAAAAAACTCTTGGTTTATTAGCACCTGGAAATGTTGCCTGCACCGCATAAATATAGGCTTTATGTCATCATATTCATATATAAATAATTTTTGATGATTTATTTAAATATATGTAGCATGGACATATTACATATTTGATTCATCCCCGTACCACTAGAAGGAAGCCTGCGTACCACTAGTGGTACACGTACCACAGTTTGAGAACCACTGCTTTAGATCATTAGTTGCTGGCTCTATGTGGGCGGAGTAATACACAAAAGGTAAAGAGGCTGTAGGAGTTCTGATATTGCAGAATATGGCACGGCTATCAGCCAATCAGATTCGAGAACCAGACAGAACTGTTGTATAAATAAATAAATATATATATATATATATATATATATATATATATATATATATATATATATATATATATATATATATATATATATTAGGGATGTGCGGAGCAGCCGGTATTTGTATTTGTATTTGTATTTGTTGAGGGGGGAAAAGTATTTGTATTTGTATTTGTATTCGAGTAAAATTCAAAATGGCGCAAAAATATATATTTTTTCTATTACACTTTTAATTTACATTATAGTGAAAGTATTGTTTAATTATACCCTTTATATAAATTATAGATATGCAATATTGGTTGTTGTTTTTGAACATGTGATAAGAAATGTCATTGAAAAGAAAATAACATAGAAGCCATTATCTCATCCATGGTTAAACCAACAACTAATAAAATACCATTGTGAATATTATGAACCCCACCACCACCGTTCTTGTTGAAAGACACTGAATAGACAGAATTAAAACAAAAAATATTTCAAAAAACTGTTCTTCTTCTGAAAGAACTTCTTTCCAATGGACAGAATTCCAAATATTAAAATTAACTAAATAAATCTAAATAAAACCCTGCCTGGGAGATCTGGCAGAACAAAAGTATTCTATATAATACTAAAAGATACAGCCCTGCTATTATCATCTGCCTGCCACACAACAGACACAAAGTTTGTTTGTTTGTTTGTTTTTTTATGTTTGAAACTGACTTGCTGGGGCAGAATGTGGCTGTGTTGATGGTTTGGTGCTTGTGGAGGATTTAGCAGAACATAGCTGTGCTGATTGAGGGGATTGATGCTTGTGGGGGGTTCACAGACAGTATCAGGAGAGGATGCTTTTAGTGCATGTGATAATACATTACATAGAAGGTTGCGCGGTGGCACAGTGAGTAGCACTGTCGCCTCACAGCAAGAAGGTTGCTGGTTTGAGCCCCGACTGGGTTCTCCCCATGTTGGCGTGGGTTTCCTCCGGGTGCTCTGGTTTCCCCCACAGTCCAAACACATGCAATACAGGTGAATTGGGTAAGCTAAATTATCCCTATTGTATGTGTGCGAAAGAGAGTGTATGGATGTTTCCTAGTGTTGGGTAGCAGCTGGAAGGGCAGCCACTGCGTAAATCATATGCTGGAAAAATTGGTGGTTCATTCCACTGTGGCAACCCCAGATTGATTAAGGGACTTAGCCGAAAAGAAATGAATGATTATGCATAGAAGATGTTGACAGATGTTTAATATCTCTGCTGATTTCACTTTTGCACACATTATACAGTATCAGTTCGTTTTATCTGCAGCTCCACTGACTGTAAAATTCTTCCACAAAGAACATGTTTTTTTTTTTTTTTTGACTGGTGGAGGACCAAGAAATGGCTCAGCAGCAGTTTCACTCTTTTTCTATTCGGGTGCCCAAATGTATTTGAGGAGTTTCAAGTTAATGAAAAGTGACGGGAAGCTATGCTAAGGTTAACTAGCCTATAGCATATATCTTGCTGTCTGCAAAAGACAGTAATGTAGACGTACCATATAACTCCCATAAGTGCATAATATTCGACACAACAGCACAAGCATCATTTTAACCTTTATAAACGAACGTTAATGTTACTCTGTCAACAGTCTATTGTCTAAATTACCGCGCTAACAGAGCTAACGTTGCGTAAACAGAGCACCCGATTGCAAACTTCCCGATCCCGATCAAACTCCGCTACAAGTTTATAAACTGCATCTGGAACCCAATTAAGGTACAAAAATCTATTTAACAAAAATAGTGATGCAGTAAAGTATTTTTTTCGCTCAGCCGAGCCTTCTCTGTCTGCATCTGTGGAGAAGATTGTGCCAGACACCTCCGCCCCGCCCTCCGACTGAGCGTCTCTCTCGCTCGCTCTCTCGCTCTCTCTCTCTCTCTCTCTCTCTCTCTCTCTCTCTCTCTCTCTCTCACTCACTCACTCACTCACTCACTCACTCTCTCACGCGGGCATGCACTGTGGTCTCATGAGGAAACGATGCTTTTTGATAGTGTTTTTCTTGCTCCCGAATACAAATAATTTTTCAAGTATTTGTTCGAAATAAGTATTCGTAAAAACACGCTATTCGTGCCTTTTCCACCCTTTATATATATATATATATATATATATATATATATATATATATATACATGAGCAATATCACACGAGTAGCAGTGTGATATGGCTGTATATCGGCACTGGTGGGAGGCGTGAACAGGAGCGGACAGCCCAAGAGCCATCATTCCATGCGGTATGTGAGCCGAATGGAAGTGTCTGGTGTGGGCCAGATTTGAGCCACATGAATTTTGCTAGGTGGGCAGTAATTGATTTACTATATATTACCAAAGTATTTTTTTCACAATGAGCATGTTTGCCTCCTGCACGTCTGTTAAACTGCTGAGAGAATTTGACCGGAGAGAGCGTTTGAGTAAACAATGAGCTGCTGCAATCACGTATAACACGATCTCTTTAATACAACCTGATGCTTTTGTTTCTCCAGAGTCTAACATCACTCAGGCATTGTGGAGGCAGATTGGCTTTCATACCTGCTTTGTTCTGCCCTTTGTGTTGATCTGATGGGCCACTCCCGCTACTCAACCTCTGAATGAGCGCCAGACTTTCCCTGCTTTTGTCAAGTTTATCATAAAAGGAGGAGAAACTTTAACACTGATAGCAAACACTACACTTTTGTTTTTGAGTTTGCTTTTAAAACATTGTGAGCTGTCGATTTCATGACAAAAATGGTAACACTTTACAATAAGGTTGTACACTATTTTTTTTAGTTTTTGTCTTGTTTCTGGACTAAATATCTAACAAATCCTAAATCAAGAAGCATTTTCTAGACAAGCAACACATATTAATAATAATAATAATAAACTTTATTTGTATAGCACTTTTCCAACATACATGCAACTCAAAGTGCCTCACAAACAACAACAAAAGCATTAAAATAGACCACAAAAACTTATCACATACTGAAATAAAAACATTCATGTACACAAAATGTAAGTATATATCCACATGATCACACACACAATAGTCCTTACATATGCAGGCACACACCATACATTACATACATAAACCTACAACAAAATAGATAAAATGCGTACACCTAACAAACTTGTTTAATCATACGCAATTTTAAAAAGATGTGTCTTAACACGCTTTTTAAAAACATGAATACTTGGGGATTCTTTCACTTCAAGGGGGAGACAGTTCCAAATTTTTGGAGCATAATGGCTAAAAGAAGTGCCGCCAGATCGCATCAGGTTTACAGGATAAAATTCTAAAAGTCCAGCACTAGAAGAGCGTAGTAAACGGTTTGGATTATATTTTGTTAAACAGTCGGAAATGTAGGAAGGTGTCATATTGTGTAGTGCTTTAAAAACTAATAAAAGAATCTTAAAATCTATCCTTTGGTGCTCAGGCAACCAGTGTAATTCTATTAATACTGGTGTAATTTGCTCTCGTTTCTTTAATTTCATTAAAACTCTGGCTGCTGCATTTTGTATCAATTGCAACTTCATTGTAGAACCCTTAGGTAGACCAGTATAGATAGCATTGCAATAATTAAGCCGAGAGAAAATAAAAGCATGAATTAATTTCTTGGCATCATCAAAAGATAGGAAAGAACGAATTTTGGCAACATTTCTTAAATGATAAAAACATGTTTTTGTAACTTGATTAATATGAGATTTAAAATTAAGATCACAATCGAAAATAACACCCAGGTTCTTTAATTCTTTGTTTTGACTGTCTTGTTTTAAGAAATATTCATTCTAAATGAAGTTAGTTTTTCTTTAAAACAAGCGTAATACATACCTGTCAACATTGGGATGTGAAAATAAAGGATTTGCCCACCATAATAAGGGATTCCCCCAACACCCCCCCTCCCCTTTAAAAAAATCCCCAAATTACTAAATATGTTCATTTTTAGCTGTTTCATTGTAAATAAACAGTTATATGTTTTAAAATTATTATTAACAAAAGAAAAAAAGATCTATACATTAGCAGCAAATACATTAGCAAACAGTTCAGCTTATTAAAATTAACAGCTTTTATAATGAAACAGAATCAAGCTTTCAATCTCATTAGCCGTTTCTCTATATAACTTACACATTCTGATTAAAGAGCAACGAATGAATCTCTCATTTATTAAGATTTTTTTTAATTACATTAACTAAGAGGTGTCACTTTAAAAATGCACACATCTAACGTTATAATGAAAGCATTCGACTGCTTTCCTAGCTTTTTATGCTCATTTAAGACGAAATTAGTTGTGTTTGGAAAAAAAAACCCAACAAGATCGACATCCTTATATGTTATTATTATTAATTATGTGTGTATGTCTGTTTAAACCCGCACCCAAAAGCCAGACTTTCTCTCTGCTTTAAATCGCGTGTATAGATTTCGTTTGGGAAACAGCGTCTGTTTATCACTATGGAGCGCGTCAGCTGACAGTCATGCACCATTATATGACTGTTTTGAGGACTGTATAGGATGGGCGATGGCACCTGTAACCAAAAGGAAAAGGAAACGCGCCATTTTTAATATTTATTTATAAGTGTTTTCATTCCTAAACAAAGCAAAAGCACAGAAGACTCACGTTTTAGAGCATGGGGCGACCCCTGGTGGTTCGGTGGTATGGATTGCGTATAGGGAGGCTCAGCTGTTTAGAGAAAGACTGAAAATACGCGAGAAATACGGGAAAATACCTTTACGGGATGATAGCGGGATAGAACAGTAAAATACGAGAGAATCCTGGGAAAAACGGAAGGGTTGACAGGTATGGTGTAATATTCTGCCAATGGGGTAAGCAGAATAATCGTGATTTTGACATGCAGTGCATCCGGTAGGTATTGATAGCGCTACACTTTTTCCACACTTTTGTATGTTACAGCCTTATTCCAAAATTGATTAAATTGATTTATTTCCTCAACATTCTACACACAATCCCACATAATGACAATGTGAAAAAAGAGTTTTTTGAAATTGTTGCAAATTTATTCAAAATAAAAAGCTGAAAAATCACATGTACATCAGTATTCGAAGCCTTTGGCGTGAAGCTCTAAATTGAGCTCAGGTACATTCTGTTTCCACTCATCATTTATGAGATGTTCAGCAGCTTCATTGGAGTTCACCTGTGTTAAATTCAGCCTATTAAACATGATTTGAAAAGGTCTGTCTATATAAGGTCCCACAGTTGACAGTGCATGTCAAAAGCACAAACCAAGCATGAAGACAAAGGAATTGTCTGTAGACCTCCGAGACAGGGTTCCTAGAGTTGGTCGGCCGTCTAAGCTGAGTGATGGTGGGAAAGGCCTTAGTCAGGGAGGTGATCAATGACCCGATGGTTACTCTGTCTGAGCCCCAGCATTCTTCTGTGGAGAGAGGAGAACCTTACAGAAGGACAACCATCTGTGCAGCAATCCACCAATCAGGGCTGTATGGTAGAGTGGCCAGATGGAAGAAACTCCCAGCCTGGAGTTTGCCAAAAGGCATCTGAAGGACTCTCAGACCATCAGAAACTAAATTCTCTGCTCTGATGAGACTTAAATTGAACTCTTTGGAGTGAACGCCAGGCGTTACGTTTGGAGAAATGTAGGCAGCGCTCATCACCAGGCTAATAGCATCCCTACAGTGAAGCATGGTGGTGTTGGCATCATGCTGTGGGGATGTTTTTCAGCAGCAGGAACTGGAAGACTAGTCAGGATAGAGGGAAAGATGAATGCAGCAATGTACAGAGACATCCTGAATGAAGACCTGCTTCACAGTGCTCTTGACATCAGATTGTGGCGACGGTTCATCTTCCAGCAGGGCAATGACCCAAAGCACACCACCAAAATATCAATGGAGTGGCTTCACAACAACTCGGTGAATGTCCTTGTATGGCCCAGTCAGAGCCCAGACCTAAATCCTATTGAAGATCTCTGGAGAGATCTGAAAATGGCTCTACACCATCGCTTCCCATCCAACCTGATAGAGTTTGAGAGGTGCTGCAAAGAGGAACGGGCAAAAATTCCCAAAGACATGTGTGCCAAGCTTGTGGCATCATATTCAAGAAGACTTGAGGCTGTAATCGCTGCCAAAGGTGCATCAACAAAGTATTGAGCAAAGGCTGAGAATACTGATGTACATCTGATTTTTCAGCTTTTTTATTTTTAATAAGTTTGCAACAATTTCAAAAACTCTTTTTTTCACATTGTCATTATGGGGGATTGTGTGTAGAATGTTGAATAAATAAATTAATTTAATCCATTTTGAAATAAGGCTGTAACATAAACAAGGAAAAAGTAAAGCGCTATGAATTCTTTCCAGATGCACTGGAAGGCACAATTTGCTTATCACATTTGCAGATTATTTAGTTTGTACATGAACAATCAATAAACAATATGATTATAACAATGAATGAAAATAAGCATTCGGGAAAAGTCCATATTTTTTATTATTATTAAAAAATATCTGATCCTTTTGCTGTGGATTTGCATTTTTTATATTTATCACTTGAATTAGAATAGATCTTGTCTTGATTTGTGCTGCTTTTCTGTGTCCTCCAGCAGGGACCATACCTTTGGTCTGTTTTCTTTTTTGTGAAAGTGCCGATTGGTAATCCCACAATAATTGTTTCCAGATTAGTAGAATTGGGTCACAAAGCAGGACTAGCCAGGCATGAAATGACCTCTCAAACCCAGCAGCTCCACCTAGCCAGCATTACCTCACCTCACCTGGGCTGAAGAGCTCGGTGAACCACTAGAGTCCCCATAGTGGAGATACTGTACTTCGTTATTCTGAATAAAGCCCTGCTCACACTGTGAGATTTCAGCCATGATTTTGTCATTTGAGACAAATTTGTGAATTCCTAAACGATTGCTGAAATCCTAGGCTAAAATCTGTGATCTTTGATCGTTGGTTTCACGTTCACAGACAGCCGCTTAGTGCCCGTTGCGATCAGATTTTCCCTCCGATGAAGTTCTAGCTGTGTCAGAAAATTTCCGACACTTTCCTGCAGAGTGACAACAGCTGCCATGAACGCCAATCCAAGAACCAATAGGAGCGCAGAATCTGATGATGCAATGCAACTCTTTTTTTTCTTCCTGGTTTTATTATTGAGACACGCCGTGTGCAAAATTGCAGCTACAGAGTTTTTTTTTTGTTTGCTGCGATAGTGAAAGTGGATAATGAAAGTATCACGGGTGGATGACGTCAAACTCAAGTGGGGTTTTCTTTTGTGTTTTTGTGTTCAGTCTGACATTATGATGGCTGAGATCTTTGTTTTATACTGACATCTATCCAACCCCGGGGGGAGCACCAAATACCTGTGTATGCTTTTTCAGATCTCAAATTTCTCTCGCTAGTATCATTCACGCCTGCTCTTCTCATGTCAGTTCACCATAGGCCGCTGTCGAGTCACTCACTGGCCAACTGACCGATCGACTGACCCACCCTCCTCCTTCCCTAAACCTAACCAATAGTGTTTTTAAAAGCACAGATTGACCTGATCTTGTCTTGAGTGGTCAGCTGGTAAGCGCTAAAAGGAATGGCCTCATCCAACCCTTTTAGGCATGGGCCGGTACACTGCAAAAAATGCTTTTCCTACTTAGATTTTTTGTCTTGTTTCTAGTCCAAATATCTAAAAATTCCTAAATCAAGAAGAATTTTCTACACAAGCACAACATATTGTCTTGTTTTAAGAAATAATATGACAATATTAAGTGAGTTTTTCCTTAAAACAAGCAAAATAATCTGCTAATGGGGTAAGCAAAATAATCTTACGTCAAAAGAAAAAACAAGATTAATTTGCTTACCCCATTGGCAGATTATTTTGCTTGTTTTAAGGAAAAACTCACTTAATATTGTCATATTATTTCTCAAAACAAGACAATATGTTTTGCTCGTCAAGAAAAGTCTTCTTGATATGAGAAATTTTAGATATTTAGACTAGAAACAAGACAAAAAATCTAAACAAGAAAAGCATTTTTTGCAGTGTATAAGAATCAGATTTTCTCCAGACTGGACTATTGCAACTCTCTACTAGCCGGGCTTCCAGCTAACTTTATCAAACCTCTTCAGCTGCTTCAGAACGCAGCAGCACGAGTGGTCTTTAATGAACCTAAAAGAGCACTTTTTATTCTGCTGCTCATCTGTTTGCACTGGCTGCCAGTTGCTGCTCGCATCAAATTCAAAGCTCTGATGTTTGCTTACAAAGCGACTTCTGGCTTTGCTCCTTATCTGCTCTCACTTCTGCAGATGTATGTGCCCTCCAGAAACTTGCGTTCTGTGAATGAACGTCGCCTCGTGGTTTCCTCCCAAAGAGGGAAGAAATCACTTTCCCGAACTCTCGCGCTCAATCTGCCCAGTGGGTGGAATGAACTCCCTAACTGCATCAGAACGGCAGAGTCACTCGCTGTCTTCAAGAAACCACTAAAAACTCAACTATTTAGTCTCCACTTTCCTTCCTAATCTGCAATTGCCTCTCTGGCTCCACCGCTGACTGAACTACAAAAAAAATAAAATACTAAATTACTAATGTAAGTAGTAACTAATTACACTTTACACACCTAAAAACTTGCCTACAGCACTTATTCATTGTTGCTCTTATAGTTGTGTAAATTGCTTCCTTGTCCTAATTTCTAAGTCGCTTTGGTTTAAAGCGTCTGCTAAATGACTAAATGTAAATGATGGTATGATAACCTTGGATAAAAATATCACGGTTTCATAGTACCACGGTATTGTGATTACTGCTCTAAAATATATTGTTTTTAAATGTCTGGGTAAAAAAACAAAAACATTTTCCCCTTTGAGCACAATGTAATTCATTCATTCATTCATTTTCTTGTCGGCTTAGTCCCTTTATTAATCCGTGGTCGCCACAGTGGAATTAAGCATGTTTTTATGCAGCAGATGCCCTTCCAGCTACAACCCATCTCTTGGAAACATCCACACACACATTCACACACAATCATACACTATGGACAATTTAGCCTACCCAATTCACCTGTACCGCATGTCTTTGGACTGTGGGGGTAACCAGAGCACCCGGAGGAAACCCATGCAAACACAGGGAGAACATGCAAACTCCACACAGAAACGCCAACTGAGCCGAGGATCAAACCAGCGACCTTCTTGCTGTGAGGCGACAGCACTACCTACTACGCCACTGTGTCGCCCCCACAATATATTTATTTTGAGAAATATTGTAGAGCAGAAGACATGTCAGGCTAAATAACTCAAATGAATCATTGACTTCTGCTCTGCATTAGTTTCAAAAACCATTTCTTTACCATTTCTTTACCATTCAGTTTCTTTACCATTTAAAAGGCATGTTTGGATATCTTTTCTGCTGGATATACTGTTGTCCTAAAAACAAACAAACAAACAAACAAACAAACCTAAATAAAAAAAAATTGTACACATTCCCTTAGGAACCGTATTACCAAAAATTTTGGCGGCTTGAATTTTCTAAACAGCGGTATACCTTGAAAACGGTTATTGTCGGTGCCTACACCTCGTAGCATTAATTTTAAAGACGAAATGCATCTATACTTTTACATAATTCGCAATCTCCATAAATGTATATAGGGCTACATTTTCAGACTGAGCCTGTGTTGCATCTATCTTTCGATCCTTAATCTTCCAGCAGCATTTTATATATCTCTGCTATTGCTCTGCATTTCTAAAGTGACTTTTCTTCCTAAGAAAATTGCTGGTTTCTGTTGAGTTATTTACGTGAGTTCAGCAGTCAAGAATGCCACTCGCGAGAGAAGTTCGAGATCTGAAAAAGCATACACAGCAGCCTCTGATCGATTCACAAAAGATTTCTAACATTTTTTAAAATAACTTCTTTTGTGTTCAACACAAAAGGAAAACTTTGAGGAAGAGTAAGCGGTGAATAATGGCTCGTTTCCACTGACTGGTACAGTACGGTACGGTTCGGGTCGGTACGGCTCACCTTTATCAGGCTTGCGTTTCTACCACAAAGGGTAGCCTTTTGGTGGGCATGCTGTTTGACAAAGTTTCAGTGGACGTCATTTTCGCTCGAGAAAATGTTTACAATAAAGCTGCACAGGTCGCTCACATATCATATGAAAAGCACTTCTCACAAAACAGACGCTTTACACACATAAATATTTGTGTATAAATGTTTATTACTAACTTTTCTATGAACATGAGTTGATTATAACTGCAGATCAATGACGGTGCGAAATAGCCTACTGTAACATCTGTAATTGTATGAAATAAATAAATAAATGAACATATATGAACGCATACAGACCCTTACAGTCCTCAATATGTTACCAACTACAGAAGAACTACACAAAGCAGACATTTCGTCCTTAATTAGGTTCAAAGGATGACAGGGTTTGTTTGAGCTCGGATCAATTATGGCTGCATATGTATATATAATTCCGCTGTAATCTCTCGCTGTGTATTTCAAACATGGCGGGTCCTTTGTTTACATTCTGGCTTGTTGCGTCTACGAATGACGTATCTTTGTAAACCAATAGCGTTCAGCTGCGCATCTAGCTCCGCCTTTTAGTACCCTTTTTCGTGTTTGGGACCCTTTCGAAAGGGTGGCGAAAAAGTGGTACGGTACGGTTTGGTTCGGTACGCCTTTTGACAGTGGAAACGGCCATAAAAGCGTATCAAACCATACCGTACCGTACCACTCAGTGGAAACGGCCCATAACTTTCATTTTTTGGTTGAACTATCTCTTTAGGAAAACATTCACAGAACATATTTTGTTAGCTAGCCTGCATGTGATGAAATAAAACTATTGTTTTTAGTTTGAGTCCATTACCACAAAGTCAACAGAACCATTTGATCAGAAATATTTCCTTAAAATTGAGTATTTGTTGAAAGAGAGCGCTATCGGTCCATGTGTACAGAAACCAGGTCATGTCAGCAGCGCTTACACTGAAGTTAATCTGTATGTAGTCTGAATAGGGCAAATAGAGTTACACACTGAACACTTCAGCCAGTGTTTGGAGTAAAACTGAGCTACAAAGTGCAGTCGTCATCAACGATGTTCATAGTTTGCCATATATATTACTGTATCTGTCAGTGTTTGTGTAAAGCGTTAACATTTATGATTCACATGATTCGACTTTTGCGGCTGGAAGGATATCTGCTGCATAAAAGCATAAGCCAGAGTGGTTGGCAGTTCATTCCACTGTGGTAACCCCAAGGAAAATGAATGAATGAGTGAATGAATGGAGGATTCAACCTTTACCCATTACAATCTGTACCTTAGCATATTTAAAGTCATCATTACTTTGCTATTTATTTTGCACATTGTGGATTATCTTTGCTCTGCAGTTCACTCTCATTCAGCAGATTTTCATTCAGGATGTTTTAATGGAATCTGATACCGCATGGCGAACGGAAAGAAAAACCTCCTCATTTCGGGACTCGCGTGATCCTTTAAGGTAATCAAAAATCACTGCTTACATGGTCGACTCTTAATCAGTATTATCTTAATCATTAAAGCTGAGCATTGGTGTCCATGTAAATGTACTGTGGTGAAAGTGGCAGATGAAGTCGCAAGCTGTCAAAGACAGCCCTATTCTCAGCCTTTAAGCTACTTCCATGAGCCCTCATGTGTGTGTGTATGAACATGCATGTGTGTTAACATTTATTACACTTGAATTAATGCATGTTTCTGGATGTGTTTGCAGTGTCAGTGAACTCTAGCTGTTATTCTCCTAGAATTACTGCGGTGGTGGCGGGCGACGGTCATTTCAGCATCATCCTCCTCCTGGACCGCCAGCTGAGATTTGCACCACTTTCAGTCTTCAGAATCACACACACGCAGTGAGTTTCCACATTACAGCCGCTCTCCCGCTCGCGTCGCTGGATGTCCAGCAGCAGGACCTGCTCACTGTGGGCCGTGTGGCGAATTGTAGTTCCCTGTTGTAATCTAGATAAGGCCAGCGAGTGTGTGGATCTCCACATGCTCTGGTTTCTGAGGAGGAGATCATTCCTGCAGCTCCGTCCACCTCCGGCTCCTCTGATATATATTCCTGAAAGCCCTTTCTCATTGTCAGAGGAAGAACACAGCGGTGCTTTTCACACAGTTAAACACAGCGCTCTGCTGCTCCACATGAGGGTATTATCAGAGTAACCTCTGCCTCTGTTCACTCAGAGAAGTGGTTTTGATGTACAGGACTGTGTACAATAAGGATTTTCAATGATGTTGTTTTGTATTTTATAGAATTCTTTTATTATTGTATTTATTAGCATTATTTATCATTTCATATATATACCAGCCCCCACAGCCAAAAGGTCCAGAATCTGTCCTTTTAATTATTTTATGTAATTTAATATTATGTAATATATATTATTTAATTAATATAATATATTTATATTTGATAAATATATCAAACTATAATGCTTAGAAATGTGCTGAAAAAAATCTTCCCTCCATTAAACAGAAAATTGGGAAAAAATTAAACAAATTTTTTATTTTTTTTAAATAACTTTGGTTAGTAATTTGAATCCCTCAAAGCCACAATAATGCGATGCAGGTCTTGACATAACCCACTGAGTGGTCACATTTGAATCTTTGATGCGAAATCCATACTGAGTAACGCTGTGGGTCGAAAAGGAGCAAGAAGGCAGAAAAGGCAGGCAGCGGCGTCATTATCGCAAAATATTGAGCACATGTTCAAAAAGACTGCCAAACAGGGCAAGGCTTAAGCTACTTACTTCCTATCAGATGAAAATCTGCCCATATCCATGAGGTTCTATAGCAGGGGTGTCAAGCTCAGTTCCTGGAGGGCCGAAGCCCTGCACAGTTTAGTTCCAACCCTGCTCCAACACACTTACCTGTAGGTTTCAAACAAGCCTGGAGGACTCAATTAGTTTGATCAGGTGTGTTTAATTAGGGTTGGAACTAAACTGTGCAGAGCTGCCGCCCTTTTGGAACCGAGTTTGACACCTGTGTTCTATAGGCATACTGGTCGCATTGGCCGGGATGTCCTGTATATTTATTGACTTTTCCAGTACATGACCTCCCTTTCCCTCTTTTTGCCATTATTTTTTTTAATAATCCAAACCCTAATCCATCAAAAAAGGATTTACAACTGTATACCATTGGAGAAGAGCACATATTCTTTGAGAGGAAAGGATGAAGTATTTAAAAAGATTTGGAATCTATGTTTGAATAATATTAAAACAGTACCACTAGATTTGATTTGACTTTTTTTTTCTACTGGTTTACACTGTATCTCCTTCCTTTTTATTTATTTATTTATTCTAATTTTACTTATTTATTTTATATACTGTGTATGTTTTAATTTAGTTTGTTTGTTTGAAACTATCCAAATCCAGCACCCTTCATGAAAACTGACTGGCACACTACCTTATAGGACTTTTTGATGTCTAAATACTGTGTAACACTACATTTTGTATACCGAATGTGCGGCTGAACCCACATGTACGGCAATTCATATATTTACTTCCAAAGTGTGTATATTCTGAGACTATATTGTTTGTTTGTTTGTTGTTTTCTGTTGTACTTAAAAAACCTTAAAATAAAAGTATTAAAAAAAAAGAGCAGTGGGGGTGAGTTGCGCGAGACAAACCTGAAGACCTAGGAGGAATGCGGTGGAGAGGGGTGCGCAACATATTTAAGGACCGGGAGGGAGATGCGCGATTTCCAGGAGATTATCATTCATTTGCGGGCATCCGGGAGTCTCTGTGCAACTTCAGGGAGACTTGGGATGTGTGGACTGGACTGTCTTAGCAACTGGATGAATGTAAAGGAGGACTGAGCAAAATTGTTTCCACTTTATAATTAATGTTCTCAACTCACAGCAATACAACTTTACAATGAGTACAATTGTTTGTATTGAACACTTTATTGTTATTATTCATTTCGATTTTCCATATCTGCAATGCCTGCACTCAAAAAAATCAAATAGGCATGTATTGGATTTACAAAATAAAAATTTAATCAAATAATCAAATGAATTTGATCAGAACATGTTGATTCAATGAGACTGAGACGCTTCAAATCGACAACTCTCACTCTGGAGAGTCACTTCGCGCATATCAGTAGGTGGCGGTAGTGAGTTTGGATGTTACCATACGAAGACAACAAGAAGAAGTATCACCGCGTGTTTTCGGCACAGTTTGGGAATTGGTTTTCCCAAGAGCTTGAATGTTATGCATGTTATGTTGTTGGCTATATGTTTCCTTTACATTTTATACTTTTACATTTTGAATAGGAGTACCAAAGTGAAGAAAGCTGTTTAAACTCAATTGGTAAAAAAAAATGATGTTAACGTCCTACAGGTATTGCTTGGGAATCAGTTTTCTTAAGAGCCAAGGTTATTTTGTTGGCTAAATGTTTCTTATACATTTTATATTACATATTACAATTTTGGATATTATATAACATTTTGTATCAGAATATTAAAGAAGAAATTTGTTTAAATGTGATTGGTGCCTGCTAAAGGCTATAATAAAAAATAATAAAAAATAATATATATATATATATATATATATATATATATATATATATATATATATATATATATATATATATATATATATATAAAACATGTTTTCTGTCCTTTTTGTGTTGAATTACTTAATTTTAAATCTTGCTTCATAGTATTGTAATTTAAAAAATGTAATTTAAATAACAGGGCGAGGCAGTGGCGCAGTGGGTAGCATGTTTGCCTCACAGCAAGAAGGTCGCTGGTTCGCTGGTTCGAACCTCAGCTCAGTTGGCGTTTCTGTGTGGAGTTTGTATGTTCTCCATGCCTTCACGTGGGTTTCCTCCGGGTGCTCCGGTTTCCCCTACAGTCCAAAGACTTGCGGTACAGGTGAATATTAATGCTGTCAAAATTAGTGCGTTAATGCATGCAATTAATTTGAAATATTTAACGTGTTTAAAAAAATTAGCCCAATTAACGCAGTTCCAGGTTTTTTTTTTTTACTTCCTGTTGTGGTGGACGTGTTCAACATGCAAAAAAATATTGACAAGACCAAAGAAGAACTTTTTGATGGTTCTTGATGGTTTATTGTGGGAGTTTCAGTCTTTTTTTTTTTAAAAGTATAAATAATTAGTACATTTTTTATTCTATTGACAGCACTAATATATATATATATATATATATATATATATATATATATATATATATATATATATATATATATATATATATATATATATATATATATATATATATATACATACACTCTCAGATATAAAGGTACAAATCCTGTTAAGAGGTTTTGTAAAATAGGTAGACTTTTTTACCTTATATTAAAAAATAAGACATATTTCACAGGAGGGCGGCTAGTTTTGCCCTCAACTGTACACTTCAGCATTACTTATGTATTTTTCGCACATTTTACGATTATTTTTTTCTTTTTTGCTCCAGAACATCCCAATATGTTGTTGTCAGATCGCGACCAAACCATGCCTGACCTCTGGAAATAACCACAACCTGTGCGACTGAGGAGAGCTCAGCAATAAAACAACAACAGGTTGGCATGTCGAGCAGAGCAAACACAGACAATGCGAACACAATGTTTGCTTCATAACTGAAATGGAGCATGGATGCTTTTCAAACAGCGCGGACAAAAGATGAATGATCTGCAGATGCGGCGCGGTGCGGTGCGTGAGAGATTCAGACTGCAGATCAGGCCTGTGTGCTGAAGGAGGCTTCACTTCTTCCTCTGAATAACACTAACACTTTGCATTTGTCTGTTGTGTTAGTCACGCCGCTGCTCCGCTGAAATGATTGAGCTTCTGGTTCAGAGAATACACTAAGTAGGCTACAATATACTGCCATATATGAAGGTACAAAAGCTATCATTGGAGTGGTACCTTTTCAAAATGAAAACTTGTGTTTTTGTTTTAAAGGTGCCGTGAATTTTAAGTATTAATGGTGCCATTGCAGAAGTGAAAGTTACCCAAAGGCACTGACACAAGCCCATACCATGGCAGACACTGTCTTTTGGACTTGTTGCTGGTAATAGTCTGGATGGTCATTTTCATCTTTGGTCCGGAGCACACTGCATCCATTTTTCACAAAGAAACGCCTAAAATGCTGATTCATCTGACCACAGTACACATTTCCACTGTGCGATGGTCCATCTAAGATGTCTCCGAGCCCTTCTGGACACTGTTAACATAGGGCTTCCTTTTGGCACAGTACAGTATTCACTGGTATCTGTGGATGTAAATCCGTATTGTGGTACTTGACATAGGTTCGCCACAGTAGTCCTGAACCCATGTGGTAATAAGGCTTATAGGTGAATGAGGATTCTTGCTGCAATGCAGGGATCGGAGATCAAACCAGATATATATATATATATATATATATATATATATATATATATATATATATATATATATATATATATATATATATATATATCTTTTCAGTTATTTTCACATACTTTTATTGTACAGCATACAGTATATGCCATGTCAAAAATGAATGAAGATTAATAAGTTAACAAATCAAACAAATGAACAAACTGAAAAAACGACATTACTATATACACACACTCACAATACAGACCCTAATTGTATCAATTATCCATGTTACTTTTTGAGCCACAATATTATTAATGCAGCTTCTTCTATTGATGTACCTTAAGGTAAATATTAAATTGCCATTGCTGTCTATTGAAGGTGTGTGCGTACTGTCATTAGCCCCTTTCACACAGTGATACCGGTAAATATCCGGAAAATTTCCTGAACGACTTTACCGGTATATTCAAAAAAGCGCTGTTCACACAGGCGAGGACGTTACGGAAATTTTCCGGAAAAGAGCATTCACACATCCATTCCAAAATACCGGTAAATTCTGACATCATTCACCACAAATGAGCTTTAAACGGCTGCGCTTGTATTTGTAAACATTTGACTAAATTACAAACTCTGTGGATGATCAATATTGTGAACAACTTTCGCAGGATCACTTTCGCATGTCGAGATGTTCATAATATGTGCGTGTGCAGGCGCTCACAAGCTGTTTCACAGGCACACGAACGTAAACAAACAACGGCTTATCATAAGCATCTCATCGATGATTATTTACACAGTTGGCATTAAGAAGAACATATAAACGTGATCTGACTAACTTCTAGCAGCTAAATGTGTCTGGAAAAATATTCAAAGGTTTTTATTCTCACAAACCACGCGGACGTAAATGCGTCTGACTGTTGTGATTGGCTAAAGCAGATGTCTCACGTCAGCACGTTCTAGACGTGCACGCGCTTATTACGGCAATTTTCCTTCTGCATTCACACAGCGCAGCATTCCGGCAAATTGCCGGTAATGTTACAACTTCTCTTTCCGGAAAATAGCCAGAACGAATTTACCGGTATTTTCAAAAAGGGCTTGTTCACACATACAACCTTGGAAAGGTCTGTATGTGTGAAAGGGGCTAATGACGATCGGGCAGGGCAGTGGCAGTTCTAGTTTAAATGACAGCCTGGGTAAACCACCCCATACACCCCCACGATCTTTAAATTGTTAGATTTGTTAATCCATGAATATAACAATTTATTTATATTTATTCTAATTAAATACAATTATTATTAATATTATTATACAATTACTATTCTAAATAAATAACAGAAATCAATCCTAAATGTTGAAAACTGGCAAACAATGTAACTGGAGTGATACGCTAGGATCACTTAAGAAAACTTTTGCATGAATATTTATTATGACAATTTTAAAGAATACAAAAAATTATATGTTTTATGGAATCATCTGTTGTCTTAGACCTGACTCATGGCTGAGAAATAATGTTTTAAAGTCTTACCTCCCTGACTTTTATCCCTCCTCTCTGCTTTAAAGCCATGCCTAGTGAAAGTTACATTATCATCATATTATATAAACTTTAGTTTAGTTGACTTGCAAAACTCGCTGCGTGCTGATACCTCTGCGATACCTTTTATCGGCATGCATGCAAAAAAACAGGATTCACAGTGGAGTACGTGAGGCACACGTGAAAGGCTTTCTGCGCGCATGCGTCCATTTGCTAAGCTTTTGCCAGCGTTGAACCAGCGCTGAGGGGGAGAGGCAGTAAATCAGCAACGTCAGTGGCACCAACAATAATTTAGTGCATTTAATTTATTTATTGAAATATTATGAATTTACATAAGTCCATTTAAATTTATAATATCAACAGCAAAATCATATTGGGATTGCCACAGGGGTGGCCAGAGTTTACCCAGGGGTTGTCCCTGTCGATGAAGTCTTAAATTGTATGGAAAGAGTCTTAAAAAAAGGTCTTAAAAGGTATTAAATTTCACTCTCTGATTCCTGTAATAAACAGTTCATATCTTGCTAATAGGCTAGTAATAAGTCAGTATATTCCAAACAAAAATAATTGCTGTTTATACTACTTATTTAAAATGAGCTGAACCAACACAATTCTTGAACTCAACTCAATTGTTTTATGTTCAGTCCACTTTCAGTAAATTTGTTAAGTTCATTTAATTTGTGTTGAATGCATTGTGTGGACTCTCTATATTTTACAGTGTAGTAAATGCTTTGAATTGTCACTTAAACTAATTTGTTACCAAAAAAAAGTCTATCATTTTGTCATTCAATTATTACAATTATTTAAACTATAACACATTATTTACAACAATCAGTTAATGGTTTATAGCTCAAACCACACCATAAGACTTTTTGCTCAATAAACTATTAATTAGGTGCTTATTAATAGTTAGTAAGGGGATTAGGTATTGGGTAGGATTAAGGATGTGAAATAACATACTTTAAAAGTGCTAATACAGGGTTTAGAGAAAAGAGTGGGTGGGGGGCAGTCAGTCGGTCAGTCAGTCAGTCAGTCAGTCAGTCAGTCGACAGCGGCCTCTGGTAGATTTACACAAGAACAGCAGGCGTGAATGGTTCTCATGAGAGAAATTTGAGATCTGAAAAAGTGTACACAGCAGCCTCTGGTGGGTTCACGGAAACAAAATCTCTAAAAACGTACCGCCTTGGACAAATTTTGCACTCTCCAGAAATGTATACAGGGGTACATATCAATAACGAGCCTGGGTTGGCAAGTAAAAATGTCGCCTATGTTAGTGGTTAAAACCTAAAGTGGCGATGAAATCTTGCTCTACTATGGAAAGAGTATTTAAAAAGGTCTTAAAAGGTATTAAATTTCACTCTCTGATTGCTGTATATACCCTTTAATAAACAGTTCATATCTTGCTAATAGGCTAGTAATAAGTCAGTATATTCAAAACAAAAATGATGATTGCTGTTCATACTACTTATTTAAAATGAGCTGAACCAACACAATTCTTGAACTCAACTCAATTGTTTTATGTTCAGTCCACTTACAGTAAATTTGTTAAGTTCACTTAATTTGTGTTGAATGCATTGTGTGGACTCTCTATATTTACAGTTTAGTAAATGCTTTGAATTGTTACTTAAAGTGTTACCCAAAAAAAGTCTATCAGTTTGTCGTTCAATTATTACAATTATTTAAACTATAACACATTATTTACAACAATCAGTTAATGGTTTATAGCTCAAACCACACCATAAGACTTTTTGCTCAATAAACTATTAATTAGGTGCTTATTAATAGTTAGTAAGGGGATTAGGTATCGGGTAGGATTAAGGATGTGAAATAACATACTTTAAAAGTGCTAATACAGGGTTTAGAGAAAAGAGTGGGTGGGGGGTCAGTCAGTCGGTCAGTCAGTCAGTCAGTCAGTCGACAGCGGCCTCTGGTAGATTTACACAAGAACAGCAGGCGTGAATGGTTCTCATGAGAGAAATTTGAGATCTGAAAAACACACAGCAGCCTCTGGTGGGTTCACGGAAACAAAATCTCTAAAAACATACCTCCTTGGACGAATTTTGCACTCTCTAGAAATGTATACAGGGGTACATATCAATAACGAGCCTGGGTTGGCAAGTTAAAACGTCACCAATGTTAGTGGGTAAAACCTAAAGTGGCGATGAAATCTTAAATTGTATGGAAAGAGTATTTAAAAAGGTCTTAAAAGGTATTAAATTTCACTCTCTGATTGCTGTATATACCCTTTAATAAACAGTTCATATCTTGCTAATAGGCTAGTAATAAGTCAGTATATTCAAAACAAAAATGATGATTGCTGTTCATACTACTTATTTAAAATGAGCTGAACCAACACAATTCTTGAACTTAACTCAATTGTTTTATGTTCAGTCCACTTACAGTAAATTTGTTAAGTTCACTTAATTTGTGTTGAATGCATTGTGTGGACTCTCTATATTTTACAGTGTAGTAAATGCTTTGAATTGTTACTTAAAGTGTTACCAAAAAAAGTCTACCATTTTGTCGTTCAATTATTACAATTATTTAAACTATAACACATTATTTACAACAATCAGTTAATGGTTTATAGCTCAAACCACACCATAAGACTTTTTGCTCAAACTATTAATTAGCTGCTCAATAATAGTCAGTAAGGGGATTAGGTATTGGGTAGGATTAAGGATGTGAAATAACATACTTTAAAAGTGCTAATACAGGGTTTAGAGAAAAGAGTGGGTAGGTGGTCAGTCAGTCGGTCAGTCAGTCAGTCAGTCAGTCAGTCAGTCAGTCGACAGCGGCCTCTGGTAGATTTACTCAAGAACAGCAGGCGTGAATGGTTCTCATAAGAGAAATTTGAGATCTGAAAAAGTGTACACAGCAGCCTCTGGTGGGTTCACGGAAACAAAATCTCTAAAAACGTACCTCCTGGGACGAATTTTGCACTCTCCAGAAATGTATACAGGGGTACATATCAATAACGAGCCTGGGTTGGCAAGTTAAAACGTCACCAATGTTAGTGGTTAAAACCTAAAGTGGCGATGAAATCTTGCTCTACTATGGAAAGAATATTTAAAAAGGTCTTAAAAGGTATTAAATTTCACTCTCTGATTGCTGTATATACCCTTTAATAAACAGTTCATATCTTGCTAATAGGCTAGTAATAAGTCAGTATATTCAAAACAAAAATGATGATTGCTGTTCATACTACTTATTTAAAATGAGCTGAACCAACACAATTCTTGAACTTAACTCAATTGTTTTATGTTCAGTCCACTTACAGTAAATTTGTTAAGTTCACTTAATTTGTGTTGAATGCATTGTGTGGACTCTCTATATTTTACAGTGTAGTAAATGCTTTGAATTGTTACTTAAAGTGTTACCAAAAAAAGTCTATCATTTTGTCGTTCAATTATTACAATTATTTAAACTATAACACATTATTTACAACAATCAGTTAATGGTTTATAGCTCAAACCACACCATAAGACTTTTTGCTCAATAAACTATTAATTAGGTGCTTATTAATAGTTAGTAAGGGGATTAGGTATCGGGTAGGATTAAGGATGTGAAATAACATACTTTAAAAGTGCTAATACAGGGTTTAGAGAAAAGAGTGGGTGGGGGGTCAGTCAGTCGGTCAGTCAGTCAGTCAGTCAGTCAGTCAGTCAGTCGACAGCGGCCTCTGGTAGATTTACACAAGAACAGCAGGCGTGAATGGCACTCATGAGAGAAATTTGAGATCTGAAAAAGTGTACACAGCAGCCTCTGGTGGGTTCACGGAAACAAAATCTCTAAAAACATACCTCCTGGGACAAATTTTGCACTCTCCAGAAATGTATACAGGGGTACATATCAATAACGAGCCTGGGTTGGCAAGTTAAAACGTCACCAATGTTAGTGGGTAAAACCTAAAGTGGCGATGAAATCTTAAATTGTATGGAAAGAGTATTTAAAAAGGTCTTAAAAGGTATTAAATTTCACTCTCTGATTGCTGTATATACCCTTTAATAAACAGTTCATATCTTGCTAATAGGCTAGTAATAAGTCAGTATATTCAAAACAAAAATGATGATTGCTGTTCATACTACTTATTTAAAATGAGCTGAACCAACACAATTCTTGAACTCAACTCAATTGTTTTATGTTCAGTCCACTTACAGTAAATTTGTTAAGTTCACTTAATTTGTGTTGAATGCATTGTGTGGACTCTCTATATTTACAGTTTAGTAAATGCTTTGAATTGTTACTTAAAGTGTTACCCAAAAAAAGTCTATCAGTTTGTCGTTCAATTATTACAATTATTTAAACTATAACACATTATTTACAACAATCAGTTAATGGTTTATAGCTCAAACCACACCATAAGACTTTTTGCTCAAACTATTAATTAGCTGCTCAATAATAGTTAGTAAGGGGATTAGGTATTGGGTAGGATTAAGGATGTGAAATAACATACTTTAAAAGTGCTAATACAGGGTTTAGAGAAAAGAGTGGGTGGGGGGTCAGTCAGTCGGTCAGTCAGTCAGTCAGTCAGTCGACAGCGGCCTCTGGTAGATTTACACAAGAACAGCAGACGTGAATGGTTCTCATGAGAGAAATTTGAGATCTGAAAAACACACAGCAGCCTCTGGTGGGTTCACGGAAACAAAATCTCTAAAAACGTACCTCCTTGGACGAATTTTGCACTCTCTAGAAATGTATACAGGGGTACATATCAATAACGAGCCTGGGTTGGCAAGTTAAAACGTCACCAATGTTAGTGGTTAAAACCTAAAGTGGCGATGAAATCTTGCTCTACTATAGAAAGAGTATTTAAAAAGGTCTTAAAAGGTATTGAATTTCACTCTCTGATTGCTGTATATACCCTTTAATAAACAGTTCATATCTTGCTAATAGGCTAGTAATAAGTCAGTATATTCAAAACAAAAATGATGATTGCTGTTCATACTACTTATTTAAAATTAGCTGAACCAACACAATTGTTGAACTCAACTCAATTGTTTTATGTTCAGTCCACTTCCAGTAAATTTGTTAAGTTCACTTAATTTGTGTTGAATGCATTGTGTGGACTCTATATATTTTACAGTGTAGTAAATGCTTTGAATTGTTACTTAAAGTGTTACCAAAAAAAGTCTATCATTTTGTCGTTCAATTATTACAATTATTTAAACTATAACACAATATTTACAACAATCAGTTAATGGTTTATAGCTCAAACCACACCATAAGACTTTTTGCTCAATAAACTATTAATTAGGTGCTTATTAATAGTTAGTAAGGGGATTAGGTATTGGGTAGGATTAAGGATGTGAAATAACATACTTTAAAAGTGCTAATACAGGGTTTAGAGAAAAGAGTGGGTGGGGGGTCAGTCAGTCGGTCAGTCAGTCAGTCAGTCAGTCGACAGCGGCCTCTGGTAGATTTACTCAAGAACAGCAGACGTGAATGGTTCTCATGAGAGAAATTTGAGATCTGAAAAACACACAGCAGCCTCTGGTGGGTTCACGGAAACAAAATCTCTAAAAACGTACCTCCTGGGACGAATTTTGCACTCTCCAGAAATGTATAAAGGGGTACATATCAATAACGAGCCTGGGTTGGCAAGTAAAAATGTCGCCTATGTTAGTGGTTAAAACCTAAAGTGGCGATGAAATCTTGCTCTACTATGGAAAGAGTATTTAAAAAGGTCTTAAAAGGTACTGAATTTCACTCTCTGATTGCTGTATATACCCTTTAATAAACAGTTCATATCTTGCTAATAGGCTAGTAATAAGTCAGTATATTCAAAACAAAAATTATGATTGCTGTTCATACTACTTATTTAAAATTAGCTGAACCAACACAATTCTTGAACTCAACTCAATTGTTTTATGTTCAGTCCACTTCCAGTAAATTTGTTAAGTTCACTTAATTTGTGTTGAATGCATTGTGTGGACTCTCTATATTTACAGTTTAGTAAATGCTTTGAATTGTTACTTAAAGTGTTACCAAAAAAGTCTATCATTTTGTCGTTCAATTATTACAATTATTTAAACTATAACACATTATTTACAACAATCAGTTAATGGTTTATAGCTCAAACCACACCATAAGACTTTTTGCTCAATAAACTATTAATTAGCTGCTCATTAATAGTTAGTAAGGGGATTAGGTATTGGGTAGGATTAAGGATGTGAAATAACATACTTTAAAAGTGCTAATACAGGGTTTAGAGAAAAGAGTGGGTGGGGGGTCAGTCAGTCGGTCAGTCAGTCAGTCAGTCAGTCGACAGCGGCCTCTGGTAGATTTACACAAGAACAGCAGGCGTGAATGGTTCTCATGAGAGAAATTTGATATCTGAAAAACACACAGCAGCCTCTGGTGGGTTCACGGAAGCAAAATCTCTAAAAACGTACCTCCTTGGACGAATTTTGCACTCTCTAGAAATGTATACAGGGGTACATATCAATAACGAGCCTGGGTTGGCAAGTTAAAACGTCACCAATGTTAGTGGTTAAAACCTAAAGTGGCGATGAAATCTTTAATTGTATGGAAAGAGTATTTAAAAAGGTCTTAAAAGGTATTAAATTTCACTCTCTGATTGCTGTATATACCCTTTAATAAACAGTTCATATCTTGCTAATAGGCTAGTAATAAGTCAGTATATTCAAAACAAAAATTATGATTGCTGTTCATACTACTTATTTAAAATTAGCTGAACCAACACAATTCTTGAACTCAACTCAATTGTTTTATGTTCAGTCCACTTGAGTTCAAGTTGACTTGAATGAATTCAACAGCTTGAATGAATTGTGTGCAGCCCTGCATTTTTATGGTAGTTTGAATTGTTACTTAAACTAAAGCATTACCAGAAAGAAAAAGTCCATCAGTTTGCTGTTCCCTCCTTGAGGGATCAGCGATCAGTCAGACAGAACATGGACAAACTTCTGTTCAACAGCTGCTGTTTGCATTACAGCAGGGTGAGCTAAAAACAAGGCCCTAATGTCACACACTCCTGATCCCGCGTAATCCACCGCAGCCGCTCAACACCCACAAATTAAATGACTCTATTTATTATGAGTCACTGGAAGGGATGGTAGGTGAGCCCGAAGCGCTCGCAGATCACAGAAAAGCCTTGAGAAAACACAAACGGGGGCTCCTGACGATTGATTTCGTGTTTTGAGAGCTTAAAGTCAATAGTAGCATTGCAGCGGATAAATTCCCCAGAGCTCTGCTATCATAATCTCAATCAACAGTGGTCCGTGATGAAGGAGTCCAGTGTACATATTGAACCGGGCCGTGTTTGCCCTGATAAGCCCGTACTGTATCTCTCCAGGGCTTGGCGGCTCTCGAATATAAATGTTTGCGTAGTTAAAAGATCATGTCTGCTGACCGAATCCAAACGGCCGCAGCATTAGCAGGATAATACGCTAATCAAAGAGCTCTGATACTGTGTACAATACACGTCTTACCGCGTTTATCCAGCGAACTCGTAACCGTAGCCGTTCATTATTTGACACATTGTTCCAGCTTATGGAAAACCCATAGCAGGACTTCAGGAATATGTGTCATTTGGGATTTGTCGGGTAAATAAGACTGCCGTGTTGACATTGGCTTTTCTCAATAGAGTGCTTGAATAAACGTACTGTAACACAACCTGAGATGATCCCTAATGTGAATGCGGACAGTGCCAATGATCTGAACGTGATCCGCCACATAAAACACAGCTGTCAGTTAAAGTGTGCATTCGGACAATTATAACACGTGTGTGTTTATAGAACGCCTTTCACAAAGATACATGAGATATTACAGAGATCTGCCGTCTATTATTATACAACACATTTTGCATTTCAATGTAATGCTTTAGACCAGAGATGCCAACGCAATCTCTCGGCAATTCGTAACTTTTTCATTTACTGGCTAATTCGTATAAATTCGTACGATCTAATCAACCCAGGCTCATTCTGGAAAGGTAGCCCCACTGACATTTCTGGAGGCCGCGAAATATGTCGCGGGAGGTCCGTATTTGTGCAGTTTTTGTTAGCATGAATCCACGAGAGGCTGCTGTGCGCGCTTTTTGCATACCGAACAACTCTCACGAGCGACGTTTTCGCTGTTCTCGTGTAAAGCCGCCGGAGGCCGCTGTCGAGTGACCGTCTGTCCGACTGACTGACTGAATAACTGAACGATTGACTGGGCGGCCTCCTTCCTTAAAACCAAGCAGCAATTTACAAAAGCCATCCAGAAAAAGTCTCGTCTGATTTTGACCGCTTTTTCAGATATCACTGCATTCTCGCCCCGCTATGAACTCGTTCGCTTTATTTTTTGGATTCAGTTTTTTGTCTTACTTGATTTCTGGAACTGCTCTTTCCTGGACTCAAACCTGGTCATCGGACAAACTGGTTTTGGTGGGAAAGCCCTCCACATGGAGGTGAGCCGTCAGCCGGCAAGCGCGAAGAGAAGAGGCGTCACATCACCCTAGAGGTTTGCATTCGGGAATAAATTTCCGAATAAATCACGGGAGCGGTCGGTAACGAGTTTAATTTGGGACGGGAGCGAGCTGTCTAGCAATATTGCGGATATTGCTATGCGAATGAGAGAGAGAAAGAGCTTTGCCTGTGTGTGTGCTTGGTGCTTGTGCGTGTGTATGTTAGTGCGCGCGCGCGAATGAGAGAGAGAGAGAGAGAGCTTTTCCAGATAGCAAAATACACTCGGGCCAGTTTCGGCTAGATTATCGCCTGCCGGAGACTTACCACTCGGCCCGGCTCCGGCTGCCGAACTCGGGCCCAAATCAATCGGGCCAGATGCGGCGGCCGTGAGCGAGCCGACGCTGCCGCATCCGCGCCGGAATCGGCCCGAGAGTAATGTGCGCTGCGGCCCGGAGCTGGCGCGACTCAGTATTTATATACCTTTATATAAAACCTTTTGGTATTACATTGGTACTTGATACATGGTATTACAAGCCTTTGAGTTGATATAACAGCAAACGCCTGTGTGTCTGCTTGGTGCTTGTGTGTGTGTTAGTGCGCGCGCGTATGAGAGAGAGAGCTTTGTCTGTGTGTGTGTGCTTGGTGCTGTGTGTGTGTGTGTGTGTGTGTGTTTATACAGACAGCTTGGCTGTCTGGACTGTATAGCTGGGTGATTTTCGGTTTTGTTCTCCCCTGCTCTTTAGCGGGGTCGGGCGCGGCGGGCACAAAACGGGGCGGGTCGGGCAGCGGGACAATAAATTCTTAATATAAGCGGGAGCGGTCGGGTTCGGGCTAAAACCTGGCGGGAGCGGGATTCAAAATGTAGTCTCGCGCAGATCTCTACACCACCCCATAGCGTTCGCTTGAAAAAATAAAATGCAGCCATACGTACCTCCGGCCACGTAAATCGCGGTCTCCAGAAACGTCTGTAGGGCTACGTTTTCAGAATGAGCTTGGGTTAGATCTAATTCGTACAATTTAGTACGTTTTGCTCGCCTCCTTTTTAAAATCGTACGACTGAATTCGCACGAATTAGCCACTAAACTGACAAAACGTAAAATACTTATGTTTCCTCGTGAGACCAGGCTGGAGATACCCAAACTTGGGCCAAAGTTGGCCCATGTAACCTTTGATTTGGCCCACTATCTGAGAATACACTATCTTCTATCTTCAATCACTATCTTTATCACACATAGTCATTTGTAATTGAATGTAAACTTTCATTGGTTTGTTTCATTGTTAAGCTACAAAAAAAGCTAATGTTTCAATTAAATGTTGTAAATGAATCCAGTTTTTTGTTTTTTAAATGAACACACCGTTGCTCAACGTAGATATCACCGGACACTTTATTAGGTACACCTTAATAGTACCGGGTTGGACCCCCATTCTCTGTAAACCCTGGAGATGGTTGTGCCATACCTGCCAACACTCCTGTTTTTCCCGGGAGTCTCACATATTTCTGACTTATCTCACGTTTTCTCATTTCTTCTGGAAAACTCCTGGAATTTCACCCCTTCCCCTGGTCCTCAGCTTTTTGGTACAATAACACCCCCAAATCAATGTCCATGTCAGCGGCTGTTACCCGGTGCGCAGGGGCACCCCTTTTTTTCCACAGGCAAACTCCACACAGAAACGCCAACTGGCCCAGCCAGGACTCAAACCAGTAACCTTCTTGCTGTGAGACGACAGTTCTAACCATTGAGCCATCGTGCCGCCCATATGTTTTAATGTAACTCTAAATTATTTTTAATAGTTCATAAGTTAAACAGGTTTCAACTTAAAAACCATCTAAGTAATGCAAATTTGATGTTTTAATTGATTTAAGTTAAAGCAACTTGTTAAGTTTATTTGATTCAACTTAAAAATTTAGTAAAACTTTATTTTGATGGTCCATTTGAGTATTAGTAGACTGTCTGCTGAATATCTGCTGATGCTGCTCCTTCAACAGACATTTAAAAGACTATAAGAAACTTTGCAAGTACATGTCAACTTACGCTAACCCTAACCCCAACCTAACAGTCTACTTATAATCTAATGAGAATGAATTGCATGTAGATGCAATTAAATTAAATTCAACAAACAGACCATCAAAATAAAGCGTGACCAACACTTTAAAGCAGCTTCGTTTTTTACAGTGTAGAAACGTAGCTTTTGCTTGCATTTACTTGATGCAACTTTCCATTCCCCTGAGCACTTTTTATTTACCCACAGTATTTTGTGGTGTTCTCTGCGTTTGTTTGAAGTACTTTTGCGTTCCCCTGAGAAACTTTTGAGTTGCCTAAAAAACTTCAGTTATGTTCACTTGTGATGCTTCTGTGTTCACCCAAGAAACCTTCTTTTTTTATGCATTTGCTCTACAAACTTTACATTTGCTCACATTACTTTTGCAAACTTCTCTCAGTTTCTCAGTGCAATGATGACCTTTTAATCCTGTTGTTGCATAGACCAGTGGTTCTCAAACTTTTTTCCCCAAGTACCACCTTAGAAAAGAAACAGTCTCTCCAAGTACCACCATAATATCCAGTATTGAAGTACAGAAGTGTAGTAGGCCTAATTAAGCAGCTACAGCACTGCACAGTTCAAAAACCAGGCAGATTAATTCTTATTATTAAGGATATTTATTATTGTCAGCCACTTTAACTATTAGAAACAGTCTGAACATTAACACTGCACTGTGCTTACAGGTAAAAAATAAATAAAACGTCAACATTTACATTAAAATGTGCTTTTAAAAGTTTATAAAAAAGGATACAGTTCTTAAAAAGTAAAAAGAAAACTGCTGTACTTAAATGTCAAGCCTTGTCATATAGTAGCCTATTCATCAAAACCTGGAAACCCTCCTTGTTCTTCGTAAATATTTCCTGTATGTGATCATATTCATGTTTTCTTGTAAATTTTTAAATATACAAATAAGTCAAATATACATGCAACATATATCTTTGAAATCTAAACATTAACTAAATATATGAATTAGATTTACATACTTAAATTAGAAAGTAGATCTGCTTACAGTGCTTTTAAGTAGGCTTTTTGTGTCAGAAAAGCAAGTGATTAAACTATACGTCAACATTGGGGTATAAAAATACAGGATACGCCTCAACAACCGTTACAAATATAGGGAGGAAATTAGCTTCAAATGATAGAATACATAACAAACATTAGAAAATAAAATAAAAGGTTTAGCCTATTAAAATCGATTTACTGATCACATCGGTGGTGTTGTACGCATCGAAGGGTTGAAAGTGTTTGTTTTTTTTACTTTAATTATTCAGCGATTCCTCCACGTACCACTTAAAGGAAGACTGAGTACCACTAGAGGTACACATACCACAGTTTGAGAACCACTGGCATAGACGATGCATAAAATTCTTCATCGATGCCATCAGTATGCGAACACTACTATCACTCTTTACACATCTTTTATATTTTAACATCAAAACTGGAGGAAGAAATGCTTTGTTTTTATCTAATCTCCTTCTGCATTTAATTCTGCTGCTTTAGTTACGTGAATAAGAGGTCTTGTTAGAAGTGTTTTAGGTTGTAGTACAACACCAGAGCAAATTATTTTAGTGGTTTTGCTTGAATGCCTTTCCTGTTAAAGGACATTCAGTTTAAAGGGACAATAGCAAGATGATAGATATAGTATGTCAATATGAAATGAATTCATGTAACACACACCCAAAGAGCAAGTACACAGTCAGACACAATCTTTAGCCGCCCCTATGAAATTTGTATTCTTGTATATATATTTGCTAAGTGATGTTATACAGAGCAAGAACATTTTTTACACACTCTCCTATTATATTTGTCTTCTGGAGGAAGTCTTATTTCTTTTACAAAAAACACTCTTACACAGTCTAAAACACTCATAAAGTGAATAAACTTAAAGTCTTTATTGACATGGCTTCGCTGAAATGCATAGATGCTGTGCACAATAATGCTGTCTTCAAAAAAAGCCATGATAATAAAAACTTAAGTTTTTCAGCTACTTTTTGAGTGCCTTGAACTTTTGAACTGATTTTTTGTGCATCTTTATTAATACCTCTAAAGCACTTTTTGATTGGTCCTGATCCTTTTCCTTTTAGTTTCGGCAGATGTTTAGCCCATCATTAAGTCTATTTATTCTCTTGTGTAAATGTGTGTGTGTGTTTTTTATTTATTTTTTAGTCATATTATTTACAAATATGAAAATGTTCAGGTGGCTCAGTGGTAAGCACTTTCACCTCACAGCAAGACGGTCGCTGGTTCAAATCCCGGCTGGATCAGTTGGCATTTCTTTGTGGAGTTTGTATGTCCCCCTGAGTTGGGTGTATATTATATGGTAGGAACTATACTATATGGTATATATTATATGGTATAAATAGGGTATATATTATATGGTAGGAACTATATTATATGGTAGAAATAGGGTATATTTTATAAGGTAGGAACTATATTATATGGTGCATATATTATATGGTATAAATAGGGTGTTTATAATATGGTAGGAATTATATTATATGATATAATATAAAATATATATGATATGATATATTATAAAATAGGGTAATTATTATATGGTAGGAACTATATTCTATGGTAGAAATAGTGTATATATTATATGGTAGGAACTATATTATATGCTATAAGTAGGGTATATATGATATGGTAGGAACTATATTATATGGTAGAAATAGACTGTATATTATATGGTAGAAACTATATTATATGGCAGACATATATATTAAATGGTAGGAACTATATTATTTGGTAGATATTATGTGGTAGAAATAAGGTGTATATTATATGGTAGGCACTTTATTATATGGTGGAAATAGAGTAAATATTATAGGAAGTATATTATATGGTATACATTATATGATAGAAATCAAGAGTATATTATACAATAGGAACTATATGATATATATGTGTGTGTGTGTGTGTGTGTGTGTGTGTGTGTGTGTGTGTGTGTGTGTGTGTGTGTGTGTGTGTGTGTGTGTGTGTGTGTGTGTGTGTGCGCATGTATATATATATATATATATATATATATATATATATATGTATGTATGTATGTATGTATGTATATATATATATATATATATATATATATATATATATATATATATATATATATATATATATATATATATATATATATGTGTGTGTGTGTGTGTGTTATATAGTAGGAACTATATTATACGGTAGAAATTGGGTAAATATTATATGGTAGAAACTATATAATATGGTGTATATATTATACACAACTACTAACACACAACTATAAAGAAGAACGTAAATGCTGTTCTGAGTTCAGCCCGTTGTGATGTGCACTGAAAATACAACAACAGAGAAATTGCGCCATCTAGCGGTAGGGATAAACAATTTATTATGCTTTAAAAACATTTTGTGACGTCATGTGACTACTACTGTTACTTTAGCATCATCATTATTATGAGCTATACCTTCATCAAAGATACAAATGTTTTACCAGTTGTTTTGTATTATTGCATTATAAAACTTAACAATTATTGTTTATGAGATTCTTTAAACATATGCTTTTAAATGATGATTCATGTTTTAATATGGAAATTATTCGTAAATCACTTTGCCTTTCCAGTAATATTTATTTTCATAGATATTGTAACAAAGAAGAAGTCCAACACTTATGTGCATTCTCAGAAATAAAGGTACAGGAGCTGTCACTGGGGCAGTACTTTATCAAAAGATACACATTAGTACCCAAATGTACCTAAAACGTACCTCTGAAGAACCATTATGGACCCTTCAGGTACAAATATGTACCGTTTGAAAAGGTACCGCCCCAGTGACAGCTCCTGTACCTTTATTTCTGGGAGTGTTTATGAAAACAATTATGTACCTACATTTGAATTGTACCATTAAAGGTACAGAACAGAGGTCTTCTATGTACCATATAAGGTACAACTTTTACAAAGGTACAAAACTGGCCCTCAAGGAACATTATTTGTACCACCATGTACCTTTTTTTCTGAGAGTGTAAGGTAGCGCTTTCAACAGGAATGATAAACATTTCCTTAGAAAAATCTGGTTATTAATAATATGATGAATAATGATGACTTATTTTATTTGTATTAACTTTATAACTTTTTGCATCACTTTCATTAAATTTGCCTTTCATTTTTGTGTATTAAATTGGGTTTAATAAATAAACGTTCAATTAGTTTGTTACATTTTTAATTTTATTTCATTTTTATTTATTTTATTATATTTTTTTTCATTTATTTTGCTGATCATTTTTTGAGGATGCATGTCAAAATGAAAATGAAATATGTTATAACTATGTTCATTATTTCAGCAGCACTAAACTCATGTGTAGTACAAAATGAAGTCGATTTAAAAATCACTTCTGCAAAAGTGTTGCGTTGATTTCTACAGCAGGATGTGCAATACTGGTGTAGACAAAGATGAGGACATAAACAAACCACATGAAGAAATATGCTTTAAAAGTCAAATAAACAACAAAAACACATCCTCCTGATGTCTGGCTAGCCGCTTCACTTTATTCATTCTCAGGATAAAAATACTTGATATCAACAACTGAATTTTCCACAGTAAAAATGTATTTTGACATCAAAAAATGTAATTTCATGTTTACTTTTTAGATTATGACAGTGATTGTTACTAAAACAAGTTATTTTTGACATCAAAT